>NW_015626380.1:561994-567840 GCF_001515625.1 Sinocyclocheilus rhinocerous
TTTTAAGATAAAAATTAGACGATAAAGAATTAACTTGACGGAGCTCAAACTCAAAACATACGGCAGCAACAAACACGAACATCAACTTCGTGCTGTGGATCGCCGGATCGGCTTTCACCGTTTACGAAGCGGAGTCCAGCCCGGGGTCGTCACATGTGGTTGCCGCAAGCCCACCGGACGCTCCTTCGTTTTGTAAAAATTTACGCGTTTCAGAAAGGCGGGGCATAGAGGAGAAACAATAATGTACAGTATGTGGAAAATAATGTGATTTTTGAACCTTAAACCGCATAAACACATTTCATTACACCAAATACACAAAATAATGTTCTTTTTAGCAACATCATATCACCCCTTTAACACCTACAGGTGTCCTAGAGAGATACGCAGAAAGCAGGACGCAGATTGAAAGCTGTAAAGATATCCCAATATAACATTTCCCATAAAAGGAATAGTTCACCAAAAATGAACACCCTCAGGCCATCCAAGATGAAGATGAGCTTGTTTCTTCATTGGAACAAATTTGGAGAAATTTAGCATTACATCAATGGCTCACCAATGGATATTCTGCAGTGAATAGGTGCTGTCAGAATGAGAATTCAAAAAAGCATCACAGCAATCCACAACTAATCCACTCAAGTCCAGTCCATCAATTAATGTCTTGAGAAGTGAAAATCTGTTGATGTTTGTAAGAAACAAATCCATCATTAAAGCATTTTATCTTTAAACTGTCTGGCATTTCATATGTCAAATTTGATTGTTTCTTTTCAATAATTAAAATATAAACACAAATTAGCTTTTTTGGGGGGTTCCAATTTGATAAATAAATATTTGTCTTTCTTATCTCCAGAACTTACATTATTGTTATTATTTAATATTTTCAGACATTCAGTAATGTTCAGCCATTAACTTGTCTTTGTAATTTAATTATGAAAAGTTGCAAATATGCCAGTCAGTTAATTAATCAAAATGTTATATTTATTAAAAAAGATTGGCCTTTAAATAATAATAATAATAATAATATAATAATGTCGTAGGCTTATATAAGAAGCTGCTGTCTGCTAAATGGTGATTTAAGCACATAAATGGCATGATGCCAGATACGTTCATCCCAATAATCATGCAGTCTTAACATTCAAACTCAGTCACACACAGCCACCTTACAAGTCTAGGCACTAAAATACAATATCTAGGCATAGGAACAGCTTCTTCCCATAGGCCATCTCCCTACTGAAATGTTAAAAAAATATATAATAAAAAAATTGTTATATAATCTTTATGGATATTTTCACAAAATACATAATTTTGGGAAAAGGAATGCAATTCATTTAGCTAGTGTCAGGATACACAGTCTGTAGATTTGGGCCTGTGCATTCTTGTGAATGAATCATAGTGGCCTCCATATATTGAGCATATCAGAGCAATGGGAGGAACTGGTAAATAAGTAATTGTAGATCTGTGCCAGTCATCTTTCAGCATCTATTTTATGGTACACACTTACTGTTTTTATGATTCATATTCTGTGATTCATTAACATTTATCCATAGCTAAAGAAGAGTTGTTAAAATATTGAAATATTGATAAAACTGTCTGTGAAGATGATATTAATGAATTGCAGAGTCATATTATTGACTCATTTGAAGGAATTTTGATCTGTTGTTCATAGGAATGTTGTCTCTATTTTAGGTTTTGTTACAGCACAGCTCAGTGCTAATTCTGAGAATTAAGGCGAGACACTGCAGGTTAATAGGGTAAAAAAATAACAAATAGTTATCACCTTACTTACCCAGTTGATTGATTACATTGATAATTGCAAACATTTTTTGTATTACAAGTTTTCTAAAATGTTATGTTTAAATATGCAAATGAGGCATTATTTAATGAAATATGCGCTAATTTGCATACATTTCTAGTACAAAAATCTGAACACTGGATGAAGTCAGTTTCAAAATTCTTGTTTAATTTTTTTGACATATTAGAGTCAAATGTTTTTACAAAGGGAATTATGGGTATCTCTTTTTGTCACTCCATAATTCAGAAAATACTTTGAACAGCCAGAAAAAAATATATTTTCACAATTTTTGGGGGAATAAAATGTTGTATATAATCAAGCAAATTATATATGAACAAATCCCTCTGTAAAAACCTTCAGAATATAGACAGGAATAAAAATTTAAAGTTTGGTGTGTGTAAATGCTACTGAAGTGGAGATTTACGTCTCAGTGTTGGAGAAAAAACTCATTTTGAGAAAACGGCCTTTAAAAATATGTATTGTAATTTAAATCTATTGACACAAATAGATAAAGTGCTATAAAAGAAACACTTAACAGTGTCTTTTGGATGTTTTCTTTCCACTAGTCTGAAAAAACACTTTATGAAAAACCAAAAAGCCCAAAATCTCAAAATTGACAGGTGCATGAAAAAACAGTGTTTTTGCCTGCAGTGTCTCCCCTTAAATGGAAATAATTGATGGGTAATTAAAGGACAAGGTTTAATGAGAGTGATTTACTGACAGCCTTTCATCTTCTGAAATCCTTGGTGGACTGGTGATCAAGCAGGAATAAGCAGCCAGACAATTTTTTTGTCATTTTGTATGGAGTCAAAATGATCTCTGAATTAATTAATAGAGTGACAAAATATGAAATATAAATAAAAAAATACAGTTAACACTTTATAATAACCTTATTTAATAAATCATAAACAAACATTATATAATGCTTAACAGATCATTAATTAATATATAGTCACATAGCTAGAAATATGAGGTAATATGCTTGCAAATTTTTACTAAGTTACTTACTGTATTACACATTACCTAATGATTAACAGATCATTATTTAATGTAAATTGAAGTGCTTACAAATGTCATTAAAACTTTCAATTCATATGATTGTGCACTTTTTAAAAATCTTCAAATGATTTTGACAAGGCTTGCAATGATTAAAAGCTTCATGAATAAAACATTAACAAACATTATATAATGCTTAACGGATCATTAGTTAATGTTTACAAAAGTGATTATACTTTCAATTCATATACGATTATGCACTTTTAAAAATTATATTCCAAAATTATACAATGATTAAAAGCTTATTTGTTCATGTATGAATGCTAACAAATGTCATTAAACTTCAGTTCATATATTATAATACTCTTTTTTACATTTAAAAAATATTAGCTTAAAAAAATAAAAATAGCTTAAGAATAGGTTCATTTGTAATTTTGAGAACTTCACAAACTGTTCATGTTAACATATTTATTAAAGGGGTCATATGATGCTGCTAAAAAGAACATTATTTATCACAGTCTGTTAAGGTCACATATTTGGTCTCCGTTTGTTGCGTAGACTTCTACTTTTTACACATCTTATAATTTATTAATTATTTGTTCAAGTTTTTTTGCAGTACCCAATCTAAAGTGGAAACTTTTTGTCAACTGCAAATGTTTATTAACATTTACTACTCATTAGTACCTTTATGAGCTGTCATCGCAATGGCAAAAAGTGTCCCAAATTACCGGAATTCACAATATTTGCACATTTTTCCAAATAATTTTTGCAGTACCCAATCTAAAGTGAAAACTTTAGCCTTGATGCTTCTCTCTACATGTAAAGCTAGGACAAATGAAGTAAGGTTGGGAAATTTGTAACTTACATGCTTAGAGCAGAACCATGCATTGTTCATTTATATTTCTACATGCCTCCCTGCAATACAACTCTGATTCTTCAATCGCGCCATCTAGTGGTCTGTTATGGATACAATTACAACTGCTACAACTGATAACGGAGCGCTCAAGCGGGTACTGCGAGTCATGTTGAGGTAATTAAAATGTCAAATTAATATTTTGCGTTCAATTATTTTCTTATCAGGCAATTGGCCGCATGATAAGAGGGATAATTACGCAGTGTAGTCTTTATCACCCTGCAGAGGTTTATTTAGCAAAATATGCTCAGCCTTGTCGCTCCCCCCTTGTCATAGCTCCGTGCCCCCCAGTTTGGGAACCACTGCTGTAGAGGAACTTGTCAATTCAGCATTCAGTATGTGAAGCAGTTCATTTTGCTAGAGTCAGGATTTCTTAAAGAGCTACTTTACACAGTCTGCATATGTAGAGCTTGCAGATTCCTGTGAATAAATCATAGCCTCCAGATATTGAGCATATCAGAGCAACAGCAAACACTGGTAAAGAAGTAATTGTGGATGGGTGCCAGCAAAAACCCTTTGAAGGGTCTCTGTTCAGCCACATAAATGTGAGTTTTATATCAGTCATTCATCTTTCAGCATTTATTCTATGGTGACACACATACTGTACCTATGACTCATATTCTGTCCAAAATAGGGATGCATTACCATTTATCTACAGCTGAAGTTTAGGTGTTTTGTATTGATACAAAATATTGATAACAACTGCATTAACCAGCTACATATGTTAGCTTTATGTCACCTAGTAAGTAAGCCATTTGTAAGTTCATTTTAAGAGTACATTATGTAAAGTCTACAGATATTTTTTTTGGTCTTCACTGCAACGGTAGTGGCTGTGGTTTAAAGTCTTTAAGATAAAGACATATACATCTGGACGAGCCCATTGGCATGAGTTTTGGGTGTGACTATCTCTTTGGAAACAGTGTTTGAGAAACATATGTGAAGAAAAAAAGAATATATATATATATATATATATATATGTGTGTGTGTGTGTGTGTGTGTGTGTGTGTGTGTTATATGTTCCCTGTGTGTGTTCTGCCCCTGTCTGCTGTGTTTTGCTGTGCCTTGTTTATCTCCATAGCTACCCTCATTAGTTGCCATAGTCACTCATTGGACCACACCCAGTCCTTGTTAGTTCCCATAGCAACTCATTGGTCCCTTTTGTTCTCCCTTGTATAAATAGCTCTTGTGTTTCCCTTATGCTTTGTCAGTTGTTGATAATAATGGTTGCTTTTTTTGCCCTGTTTAGTTTCTTACAGTGGCCGAGAAGTGCAAAACAAATCACAATTCTGAAAACAAAATAACAAATGACAAAAAAAGGCAGAGGTGTGTTAAATTGGGATTTTTTTTATGTGTGGCGGAGATATGTATTTAAAGGGGATAAGATAAATACAAAATATTAAGAGTTGAACAGTCTTTTTATTAGGAAAATTAAACTGGAATTATGTTATATCCAACAGCATTAAGATACATAGTTCAAAAACAGCAGATGGCCTTATTGAAAATGCTAATTGATTCTCTGCCAGTAGGAGGCGCTTTTGGAACGGCAGTAATATAGCGGCGCAGCACTGCTCTCATAAACGGTACTTTATCAGGCATTATATTTAGGATGAAATGAAAATGGTATCAAAACATTTCTGAAGATTATTAGCTAATGTTCGCTATTCTATTTGGTGGATCACTAGTCGCATATGTCATCAGGTTGTGGCCACAGTGTCTATGTGGTCAATAAATTGATCTCATTTTTTTTAAAGGTTTTTCTGAGTCATCATTTCACATTGTTACAAGGTTGTTTAAATATCAATAAATAACTAATACACTTACAATAATAATGTTAATTATAAAAACACTTGAGTATAGGCTAATACAACGAATTTAAAGCGTCATCTGAATTAATCTGCGGATTCAGCGAAGCACAGCGTGCTCGTCTGTTGACTGTTGCAGTTATGCCACACTTCAATATCTTTATGATGAAGGTTTACACTAAGAAAATAACATTTGCAAATTGCATTGCAGCTGTGAGAGATTTTATACTCTTCACTTACACCGTTGCTCCCGTGCTGTGTTCTGCGCTATTCACTATATGCATCAACTATTATATATATATATATATATATATATATATATATATATATATATATATATATATAT
>NW_015626380.1:567920-584497 GCF_001515625.1 Sinocyclocheilus rhinocerous
TATATATATGTATATATATATATATGTATACATACATACAGTATATACATATATAGCTTATAGCACGAGAAGGTGAAATATGATTTATTAAATATTTCTATATTAAAGATAGCTACTGTTTGTAGTCTATATTTTATACACACATTTATTTAGCCTTTCATTTGTTTGGCCTATTCTAATTGCAGTCGCTGACATTAGTCAGTAACTATTTTGAGGTTGGACTGGGCTACAAGAATTATCATCTGTCAAATTCACAATGAAAATGTATGCAGGAGTATGTTCGTGCATTTGGTTATGAAAAACTGTAGACTATTTTGCAAAGCAGTTTTTTCCCTAGTTTTAAGTCCTAAAGCATGCAGTATTGCTTTTTATTTCTTGATTTCTCGTGATCTTGGCATAACTAATTGTTTTATCGTGATCTAGATACAAAAAACTGTTGCACTAATGAGAAAAACAAGAAAGAAAAAAGGGAAATAACAATGCGCCTCCGGCTTTCCGTACTTTTATGATTGGATAGTTAAAAAACGCCTATTACGGTTTGAAAATGCCCAATAATTGAGAGATGCCCCCTTTTTGTTACGCAGAGACCTATACTTGGATTTGTCATTGTGTTTTCTGACTTGTTATTTTGTTTTCAAATTTGTTATTGTGTTTTCTGACTTGTTATAATGTTTTCGGAATTGTTGTGTTTTCTAAACTGTTATTTTGTTTTTTAGATTTGCATTTGCATTTGTAATTTGTTTTCAGAATTGTGATTTGTTTTGCACTTCTCGGCAACCTTAGTTTCTTGTTCTTGCAGTTTTGTGTTCTTTGTTTATTTTGTAACTTTATTAAACTACCTGGTACTGTTTTCCCTAGCTACCTCAACATTACTCTCTCTCTCTCCCTCTCTCTCTCTCTCTCTCTCTATATATATATATATATATATATATGACACTAGTGATCCAAAAATTAGACGTTGCTTTGATTAATGCATTTTTCATGCATACAGTTTATTGTTTTGATTGAATTTAACATGTCATTATAAAATATAATTGCTCTGAATATTATACAAAATATACTGACTATCATAACATTATTGAAACAGTGGTTCCAAACTAATGATAGCTGAGAACGTTCTCTATAAATTATGACTAATTCACTTATTTGGGAGGATGGAAATCCTAGCCCCAAATTACACCTTCAGCATCCTTATATGAGACTGTAATGTCTTTCAGGTTTTTTCAGCGTTCTTTCAGCATCAGCATATTTATTGATGTGTTGAAAAAAGTATTTTGTATTGTCAAAAGCATGTTGAGAGCTGTAATTCTGAATGCGACCATCTCCTCAAGGAAACGCTTTCTGAATAGTAGATTGAAATTGAAAGTGTAGAAAAGTTTTCCTCAAAATGAACAAACTGTGATTCTGAAAAGAAAAGATTGTACTGCCCTGGGATACATTTATATTATTCTCTTTCTCTCTTTTTAGATGACTTGAGTCATGAAGCATCTGGATCATTTCTGGATGCGGCCACCTCACCCGCCTCAACCCATTTGTTTGGCAGCTTCCATATGACAGACAGGAATCCAGCTTCTGTAGTCCAGTCAGATCCCACAGGCTCGTCAAAGGGTAGCAGGGAACAACCTGAATTTTCCTCTATACTCACATTACTTGCCAGCACGGCACAAAAGCCTCCTGAACTCTTGTCAAAAGTTGTTGCACGTGACAATGAAACACATCAATGGCCTTCAAATGTATCTTTGGAACGAGTGGAGCCATTTACTCTTCAATCGTCTGTGCTGGTCAGCAACCAGTCCTCCAACTCAGGTTTGTTCGCAGCATTGCTGTTATTTTTCACCCGCTATTTCTATATCTTACAGCTAATTTAGATGTCATTGTGTTTATACAAACTAGTCAATCATGGGTCAATTATTCCTTAAACTTGGAAGTGTATTATGGAAATGTTGATTTAAAGCGAATCAACAACATATGCAAGCCATAATTCTTGTGAGCAAAAAAGTGGGTCATTGCATGTTTTTGCGCCGTTTATGGCAAAGCAAGCATGAATCTGGAAATGGAGTTGCACACTTTCACTTTTCACCTGCATCTCTCAGTTGTGCAGAGATTCTCTCCATTAGTAGACTATGTTTCTGTACATCCAGTGAAAATGAGTAGTCATGCAAGCCCTGCTATCAACATCAAGTTTGCCATATTTACCGCCATCACATGAATCATGGGTATTGTCCAATAATCATGTCCAAAACCCCTCATTGAAGCATTTCAAATTTAAATTGCCTCAGCACATAATTTGATCATTTTTACCTTTGTTTGAACACAATGAAGCACTAGCAACTCCAAAACAGTTCTGCAAACTGTTTTGAAGCTTATGTAACCACTTTTCAGTGTTTTATGAAAAGACCGATTTAGAACCTAAATGTTTTCCAAAGCAGTTTGAACAGCCACTGGGCATTATGTCACAAATCATACATTATAGCTTCATCCCAGCATGCTCTTTCAGTGCTGTAGCAGTTTTCGTAGAACCCATTCAACAGGCCCAGAGCACTAAACATGCCCCAGTGTTTAACAACGGAATCCCCAAAAATGGCATCTACAACTGTGCTACTCTCAACACTTGCTCACACATAGTGATGTCAATTGCCTCATTGTTGGACCCCACTTATCACAGGAAAGTGAGTATAATGGTATATTTATGCAAAGCTGAACCACATTCAGTGATATTTACATTTAAAGCATTTAATAGACTTATTCAGAATACATATAGATAGTGGATCGAATATAGGATGGTGCTAGTCTGTTGATTACCTCATGCTACGATAAGAGTTTTGAACTTGGTTTATGTAAGGAAAAGAAGCCAGTCGAGAGAGTGTGGGAGTGGAATTACTTGAGAGTTTGAAGATCAGTAATGCTGCCACATGCGTAATGAGCTACTGAGGTTTTACTGAAGTAAAATAATTTATAGTAGAGCCAAAAACACTTGCTTTCCATCGGCTCTATACAATGTAAATTGAATTGAATACAATGCAATTTGAATCCCATTGAACTTCTTTAATATCATTTATTTCCCGGTGATACATGACAGTCAACCAAAACCTATGTAGGGTAGGGTTGATTTTCTTGATTTTTTTTTTCTTGGATCATGACAAATGGGAATGATGTGGTTGGAGAGGAGGGGTTAAAAAAATAAAAGGAAATCATCAGAAAAGGAAAGTAACTTCAAAAGCTATGATAAAAGATTATATTTAAAAAATAATAATAATACGCACAGATGAATCATGCACAGTAAGATCAAGAATGTGCAGTAAACTTTCTATTTGAAACATTTTGTTTTACAAATTATGAAGACATGATTTTTTTTTCTTTGGCACATTCATTGATCATTCACAGTAACAACAAATTTGATTTCATGGTGACTTAAGTGAGAAGCATAACCTCCATCTATGAAATATATACTGACCAAACATCTCCAACACTCGAAACTCCAGTTTTGACCTCTATAGGTACTGACTTTTTTCCTGGTACATTTATTCTTTGTAATGAAGCCCTCAGGTCAGTTAACAGCCATTGGCCAATCAAGCTCAGGTATCCAAACAGCAAGCACTGGTGTTTTGCAGTAACAGACAAAGAATATAATATAATATAATATAATATAATATAATATAATATAATAAACAGTAATATAATATAATATAATATAATATAATATAATATAATATAATATAATATAATATAATATAATATAATATAATATAATATAATATAATATAATAAACAGAGCGTAACAGAGTAACAAACAGAGAATATGATAAACAGAAAAGTAAAGTATTACTAAGATACATAGTAATTGATCCAAATCCTAGAGCAGTTCAGAATCACAAGTTCTTAAAAAATAACCTGTTGAAGTCAGCTTGTGTTAATGTCAATGTTTCATCTAATTCCCTGGGATCAGATGAGACATTCATAGCTGGGGCAATTACATATTTAAAGATGGGCCATCAGCTGTCAAGGGTTTTGAGATAGAGTTCCCCCTTCATAACTCTATAAGAAGTCTTAGAATTAGATACAATAAGTACATTTTCAATGCCAAGCTAAAATTTTAGCTTAAAAAAAAAAATCAACCATACAAGAATATCCAACAACACTAGAATTGGCCAATTCTAGACCAACCATTGACAAATTTGAAAATCAAGTTATGTTGAATCAGAGAGTATGAAGTTATGTGATTAGGCTTTCACAAGATCACAAAAATAGAAATTATATATATATATATATATATATATATATATGTATATATATTCTAGAACACAGCATTTATTTATGATACATGCTTCTTCTAGCAGTTTATCTCAGTGTTCTGAAGCAGTTGCAGTTTTCTGCAGGTATTCCGACCTGAAGCATGCATTCTCAACCTGAAGCACAATCTTGATGCATTGGCTGTAAATTAGTATTTAATGACCCAAACAAAGCTACTTGGAAACACACTTAGAGAAAAGACTAATGGCAAAGCTGATCAGTTTGTTGATGAAAATTTATTCTGAGATGACCATGTCTTTGATGACTGATCCTTTTATAAGATGACTGTAATATAATAAGTATTCTGAAGTGACCTCGAATCAAATGTTGTTCATAGAAATATCATTAGTGATCATGCTTCTGTTATACTTGTAAACCTGAGGCCTCCACTTGTATTTTCCTAAATTAAACATCATATAAACTGACCTTAAAACAGACAAATATCAAAATTAACACATGCAACTTTTCATATGTAATGTTTTTATGTTTGTATATATGCTGAAACATGCAATATGGACTTATTCACAGCATCTAAAACAAAAATTTTCAACAATCTCATGGCAGTTTGTAACTGTTTTATGTGTTGGCGGATTGGTGGCTAATTCGTGTGAATTTGTATGATCTCATTAGTACATTTTCAACTATTATAAAAAACAAATAGTACATAGTACACATCTGCTTATGGACCTTCGTGCTTACTTTTTAAAAATTCTATAAATTGTATGTTTTTGTACGATTCATGAAAAACAAAAACAAAACAAAAAAACATACAAAATCTCCACTTCATAAAATAGTTACGATTTCTTGTAAGATAGGGTTGAAACTTTAATGTATAGACAGCGTAAAAATCGTAAAAAATCTTTACACATCCTTTATATTATATTTACTATATATTATACATGTTTATTAGGAAATATATTTAGATTCAAAGCCTTTGTAAAATACTCTATAAACACACCTGTGAACTTATTAATTAAGTATTTTTGTTGCTATGTGATTATTTTATGAAACCTTGCCAGTTAAAGTCCCATGAAGCCATGGTTTACAGTGAATTTAAGAAAAGCCTTAGCTATTCTAAAATCTGTAGACCAGAGCTTCTTGGGGCTTATTGCTTTATTTTACGATGACATATATATTTTTCAACCATATTAATCACATTAAATCAGTATTTGATGTACCTTAAAAGATTCATAAACATTTCTTCATACTTAAAATGCCTTTCTTTTAGATACTGTCATGTAAATATATGACAATATATTCTGTTAGAACCACATTTTACATACAAATACCTCTGTTTACTGACATTGGGTATCACTGTCCTTATTACATTACCTTTATACACTTCATAACACCATTGTTAACATGATTCTCACCACCATCGCCGTTATCGTTTCAATCACTGTCATCACCATCATTATAATCGTCACTTCACCATCTTCATTCTCTTTAGATGTTCTACAGTCACCTCACACCTCTCTCATCTCAAGTGTTTTGTTGTTTCAGAGTTTGAGTGGATATCTGAGCTTGTGGCACCTGCGGCCACATCCAGAGCTGCAGACCCTCTTCATAAAGCCAGTGATTCTAACAGATATTCACCTGAGCAGAGAAACACTGCTGCATCCAATAGATCTTCGGCTACAGCTGTGAACGACACACAACGAGAACAACCAGCCATTACAACCACTACTGTATCTCAGCCTACAATATTTAACAGCAATACTGTCACCACAACCAGCATCCCCTTTACGAAAACCACAAATCAGATTAGCACTACCCAATCATCTGCTGCTAAACGACACTCCAAAACACCTAGGACAACTATCAGAACTACAACTACAGAATCTCCAAAGACAACACCTAGAATCCTTCCTGTCTCCACCTCACAGAGTGCTAAGTTGGACCCTTCAAGGAGCACCTTAGCTCCCCCAAGAGCTGCTGCTACTGAGGCCTCGATGCTGAGATGTAACATCACTGACAATATGTGGATAAAAACAGGTGTGATTGCTCAGATCAAATATTGATCTTTATGAAACGACAGAAAATCATTGTAGTGTAACAGTGTTGTAGTCGAGACCAGCTCGTTCAAGTCTGAGTTAAGACTGAGACCAGAAGAGGGTTGATTCCTACTTAAGACTGAGTCCACATGCTCCCAAGTCTTTTACCAGACCAAGACAATGAAAATATGGTTTTGGGCTCGCACTCAAGATTGAGATTGGTTTTGAGTACTACAGCATTTACTGTCATTTGCCACTGCTGCCATCAATCATGCTGAATAAATCCACCTGTACATGTTCAATTACGGATGAATGCTATTTGTTATCATGACAGATTGTGTAGGTGCTACTGAATCAGTGTTACAGTACTTGAGAATCAACTTGATCTCAAATCTGAGTCCAAGAGCATATTTCCATGATGGATTCGGGACTCGAGTCTCGACTTGGACTCAAACCTTCTTCTGGTCTTGACTTTGGCCCTGTTTATACCTGGTATTAAGATGTGTTTTGGTTGATCAGATCACAAGTAGATGAGGAAGACACATCCCCATTTTTACCTACTGTTTTAATCCGTATCTTTTGTTCACTTTCGACCACTTTCTTGATAGGAAAAGGGAGAGTCTATGGCCGGATATATGTATGGGCTTTTTCTGATCTTTCAATCTAATATTGTGAAATAAGCTCACACAATTTACTTATGAATGAGACAACGGAAAAGGATTCGGAGCAGTAGCGGCTCCTGACTGTAAATTTAGGTGGGGCAGATTCTGGGTCGTGGTGCTGCTAGTTTATAATAAACTCAAGAAAGCTTACAGTCTTTATAGTCTTAACACATGCACCCACACTTTTGGCAGAGATCTAATGTCCTTGCGTTATTCAGCCAGTGGGCGGAACGCTAATGTTGATTGACAGGCTCCAAGTTCACACACACACAGAATGCTATAGAATTATTGCCTTAATATTGTCTCCGAATGTGGATTTAAAATGTTACAAGTTGTAGAGGAATTTAAGTGAGGAAACAAATATCATGTCTCATCTCAAAATGAACATAAAACAAACACAACAGAACTATATAGGCTAAAGGCTTTTTACGTGAGTACATTTAAACTTCAGGATTAACACTTTCATTAATTTAAAACACTACTCCACATAGGAAAAACAGACATGCCAGCTACTTACTGACCTGATGCAGACACATATAGCTGAAGCTGACTGATATCGTCTTGGTCTGGAGCGAGACAAAGTAACGCGAAAATAAGCAGGGCAGTCTCAAAACTGCCCAAATGGCTCTCAATTAGAATGTGCTGCAGTTCCACTTTTCACCACAGATTTACATTGAAAAATTGGTGGGGCGCTGTTGAGTTCGGGAGGACACCAGCACGACTGCCCCACTTAGTATCATTTTACATGCCTGCTGAAGCTTGCGATTAATTTTAATATATCCTGTGCACTTTATGACTTAAAATTGTCAAGAAAATCTAAAAAATATTTGCTGCAGAATACTGAACACATTTACAGTTTATTACTTATTCAGTTTATCTAGAGGTCTATGTTTTGGGTGAATAATTTGGTGGGGCTCTGCCCCCCACCTGCCCTTACAGCTGAGCCACGCCTGATTCAGAAAGCAGCAGCTTTCGTTTCTTACACTTATCTTAATCAGAGATTTTCTTACTATTGGGAAATGATAGGGTCTGTATTACTTACTATTGGAGAAAGTGTAACGGTCAAATTGGATCACATGTGCCTTAATAACCAATCACATTACAGCCTTGACGTCATTGAATTTTAGTCAGTTGTGCGACACTCAATAGCCGTTTACGGATACCATAGGAATGAATGAGAAGTGCCGTAAGCTGTATCCCACCTGTCGCAAAAACGAAAGTATAGTTTAGTGTAAAACATGTTGAAGATTAGCCGATAGGCTGTCAATTCATTAAATGATGAGCTGTTTCCTCTAAAAAGCTATTTATTCAGCGTAGTGAAGCCTCTCCTCCATTGACATCCATTAAAAAAAAAAAAATACTGAGGCCTCGATGCTGAGATGTAACATCACTGACAATATGTGGATAAAAACAGGTGTGATTGCTCAGATCAAATATTGATCTTTATGAAACGACAGAAAATCATTGTAGTGTAACAGTGTTGTAGTCGAGACCAGCTCGTTCAAGTCTGAGTTAAGACTGAGACCAGAAGAGGGTTGATTCCTACTTAAGACTGAGTCCACATGCTCCCAAGTCTTTTACCAGACCAAGACAATGAAAATATGGTTTTGGGCTCGCACTCAAGATTGAGATTGGTTTTGAGTACTACAGCATTTACTGTCATTTGCCACTGCTGCCATCAATCATGCTGAATAAATCCACCTGTACATGTTCAATTACGGATTAATGCTATTTGTTATCATGACAGATTGTGTAGGTGCTACTGAATCAGTGTTACAGTACTTGAGAATCAACTTGATCTCAAATCTGAGTCCAAGAGCATATTTCCATGATGGATTCGGGACTCGAGTCTCGACTTGGACTCAAACCTTCTTCTGGTCTTGACTTTGGCCCTGTTTATACCTGGTATTAAGATGTGTTTTGGTTGATCAGATCACAAGTAGATGAGGAAGACACATCCCCATTTTTACCTACTGTTTTAATCCGTATCTTTTGTTCACTTTCGACCACTTTCTTGATAGGAAAAGGGAGAGTCTATGGCCGGATATATGTATGGGCTTTTTCTGATCTTTCAATCTAATATTGTGAAATAAGCTCACACAATTTACTTATGAATGAGACAACGGAAAAGGATTCGGAGCAGTAGCGGCTCCTGACTGTAAATTTAGGTGGGGCAGATTCTGGGTCGTGGTGCTGCTAGTTTATAATAAACTCAAGAAAGCTTACAGTCTTTATAGTCTTAACACATGCACCCACACTTTTGGCAGAGATCTAATGTCCTTGCGTTATTCAGCCAGTGGGCGGAATGCTAATGTTGATTGACAGGCTCCAAGTTCACACACACACAGAATGCTATAGAATTATTGCCTTAATATTGTCTCCGAATGTGGATTTAAAATGTTACAAGTTGTAGAGGAATTTAAGTGAGGAAACAAATATCATGTCTCATCTCAAAATGAACATAAAACAAACACAACAGAACTATATAGGCTAAAGGCTTTTTACGTGAGTACATTTAAACTTCAGGATTAACACTTTCATTAATTTAAAACACTACTCCACATAGGAAAAACAGACATGCCAGCTACTTACTGACCTGATGCAGACACATATAGCTGAAGCTGACTGATATCGTCTTGGTCTGGAGCGAGACAAAGCCCCCCACCTGCCCTTACAGCTGAGCCACGCCTGATTCAGAAAGCAGCAGCTTTCGTTTCTTACACTTATCTTAATCAGAGATTTTCTTACTATTGGGAAATGATAGGGTCTGTATTACTTACTATTGGAGAAAGTGTAACGGTCAAATTGGATCACATGTGCCTTAATAACCAATCACATTACAGCCTTGACGTCATTGAATTTTAGTCAGTTGTGCGACACTCAATAGCCGTTTACGGATACCATAGGAATGAATGAGAAGTGCCGTAAGCTGTATCCCACCTGTCGCAAAAACGAAAGTATAGTTTAGTGTAAAACATGTTGAAGATTAGCCGATAGGCTGTCAATTCATTAAATGATGAGCTGTTTCCTCTAAAAAGCTATTTATTCAGCGTAGTGAAGCCTCTCCTCCATTGACATCCATTAAAAAAAAAAAAATGGCCTCTGGTCTCCTTTCCCACGTACTGCCAAAGTGGAAGCGTTAGCATTAGTCGTTATGCTTTTTTGGCTAAAGGTTGCAGGCTTGCCTTCTAGTGGCTTTGTCTTCATACCAGGTGTAAACAGTGCCTTGGATGAGCTGGTCCCGACTATAGCATTACTGTAAATTACACTGTAAAAAATTACACTGCCAAGAATTTACAGGATTAAAGAGTATTATTTTACAATAAATTACTGTAGTCAGAAATTTACTGTGAAATCAATGCATGCTGGGTCATTTTCTTACAAATTACTGTGAATGAACAGCAAAATGATGCTAACATCACAGTAATTTACTGTTCTTCTTTTACTGTGAATTCACATTATAACGTTGTCTTTAACTGTGCCACTGTGAGAAATTACTGCTGTAATTGTTTGGAAGTCACCATAATAGTGGTTAGTGATTAATATTTGTTTGGGATCTTGGACCAATTATATTCATATTCAAATTTTTAATCTACTCATGTCAGAAGTGTGACAAATTAAAACTAGAATATGAAATAAGCTAATTGCCTGACTTTAAGTAAGTTGAACTATTCTTATCATGAACATTAATATTTTATTTGAGCATTATTTAAGCATGAAGATTAATCAATAACATATTTCATATTCATAACTGTTTGTGGATGAATCTTTCACAATAGCGAAACAACTGCTGAGATACGTCTTTGAAAGATGTGACATTAGTACTCGACATACAAAACATAACAATGTTAACACTCAACAAATAAAAACAACACTAACAACATACCAACATTACAAAATAAACAAACACAAACAGTTAAAAGTGAACCAAAAAAACAAGTTCAATAGCACAAATAAAACCAACAAGAATTTAAAAAAAAAAAAAAAATCTCTACAGCATGATTTTTTTTTGCCTTCATAGTACATATGCACTGTAGAGACACAGTATGGTGCTGTTTGTTTACAAGAGAAGTCCCACTGTGAAATTACGGTGAAAGTAATGCAATTATTAACCTGGAATATACTATAAGTTCACACTAAAATTTTAAGTGTACAGTGAGCACTGCTAATAGGTGTAATGCACAATGGCATGTGCCTTACAAAATTACTCTTACAGAAATTGACCATGGTAACCATAGTTCTGCCAAAATACCAGTTACTTCAATCTGTGAAAGAAAGTAGCCATAATCACATGGAACTGGAGAAGTGGCCTGGTTCTTACAGTATGTGCAATTACAGATTAAAACAAGCTCAAGTCAAGCCACCTTTATTTAATAATGTGTTATACAATAAAGATTGTTCCAAAAGCAGCTTCAGTATAAATTAGGAAAATAACACGGTCAATTCAAATTCTTCAAATATGAGACAAATTCAAATTCTGCTGTAAAGCAGCTCTAAAAAAATTAATTTGTATAATTATTTAGCTCAAATCAGTTTAATGTTAATTCAGTTCAGTTCAATAACTTTGCAAAGCTTATCAATTATGAAACAAGTTCAATTACCATGTAATTTGCCAGTCCCAATCCTTCCCGCCTCTTCAACGGCCTTATAAATAAAAGTGGTAAAAAGTTATTAAATACATTTAAAAAAACAAAAAACAAAGAAAGATTCTAACAATGTTTGCAAAAATCTAATACTAATTTATCAAGTGTGTTTAGTAATAACAATAGCTGCATATTTTTGGCGAAAAACTATGGTTACCATGGCACATTTTCTTAATAGTTCTTCCTGATCAAATGGTTTTATTAGAACATATAACTTATATCTTTCAAAGCATTTTTTTCTTTCTGTCAATCACAGTGTTGTCCGTACAGTTAAGGAGGAGTCGTCTAGACAGTATTTTGAAGCAGAATCTCCCTCGAGGGTTTACTCAAGCTCTGAAGAAGGCCTTGAACGACAGCACGGTTCAGGCTAAGGTTTGCACTTCATGAATGTATAACACAGTCATCGTTTACAGTTTGTTCAGCATCAAATATGCACCAACACAAATGACATTCTGCTTTAAGCAATGTTTGCTATCTTGATATAGCTAACGCCAAATCTAGCTACTAAATTAGACAACCCCGTCAGTCACACATCCCTCTCTTAACATTAGCAAACACATACAAAAGAAGTTTTAACAGATCAATGATTTAGCCAATCACCTTATGCTGTAAAAGCCATGTGACTGATCACTCTGAAACAAAAAATTTGTTTTGCACACATAATGGTGTAATCCACAAGCAGGGGCTAAGCATTGGCATTTTATATTCTATTATCAGCAGCTCTCTTGCTTTATTGCTTGTCATCTTCTCTTTCTCATTTTAATATTCATTTCAGTTCTCATGTTGGAAGCAATCCAGGGAAAACTGAAAAGTTTGTGGCCCATTAAAGTGATGATTGAAGGAACTACAGGGGTTTTTATTTGGCCATTATTTTTTTATTTAGGAACATAATATTAAAGTAATATTCACACCATGGGTAATTTTTGATTCATGATTTCACTTAGAAGCTAAAAAAAACTATATATAAATACTGACTGATATTGGTATTTGATCATTTTGATATTTGCTAGCAATATGCTAATACTCTTAATGACGCTAGTTCATGCTGATATATGCTGGTTTACCCCTGGTAGATAAAGCTGGTCAATCAGCATGATTTTTTTTTTTTCAATTCTTCTTCTTCTTCTTCTTCAATCAAACTGGGGGGAAAAAAAAACGTTTTTTTCTCTGTGCCCTTTAATTTTTGGACTAAGTATTTACATTTCCCTTTTTGAAAAGGAAAACTGTTCACAGGAGTGAATTCAAAAGGAATGAATTGCACTTGCTGATAGAAGTGTTTATTTGCATGCACTGTATCGAAAATTGAAAAAGCAGGTTTTTGCTCAAGAAACTTTGTTATGCTTCAGCTCCTCTGTTTGTAATCAGATAATTTTAATCTGCTAAATTCTCAGTCCAAGGATCCAGAAAGCGAATGCATTCCACAGTCAGTCCCAAACAGTACTAATGCAGAATGAACTCAGATGATTACATGGCAGACTCATGTCTATTTTTCAGTGAATTATTAATTCCACTGTGTATTTAACTTACTTAAATTAAAATGTATTCCTTAATGAGTAAACCTTTTAAATTAGCACCATACTACAAAATGCATCTTTAATACTAGTGTTTCCTGTATATTTTCACCTTCAGATTGAGAGCATCTCCAGTGTACCTAACGTGACGGTCGGTTACTATGTGACCCGTGGAGAGATGGTTTACACTGCTTCGGTGGTGGTGGAGGCTCTAAGCGTCTATGGTATTGAGAGATTGATGGCAGACATCCGGCAGTTTGTGCCACTAGTGCAGGCGATTCCCATCCCAGCAGTCCCCTGGAGACCCAGCCCTGCCATCTCACTGATGCTGAAGACAGGTTAGGCTCACAGCTCAATCTCTGTCACCAATGTCACTAATGTGCCATTGCTGCCACACATATCTATCTATCTATCTATCTATCTGTGACGAGTGGGGGCGGGGCTGAGAGCCGTGGGAACGGAGCGAGGCCGGTGGAGTGATTGCTAATGAGGGACACCTGCACCAATGTAACAAAGTTCCCAGTATCTACTGTATCTATCTATAGTGGGTTTTCTTCTGCATTGTGTTTTGTTAATTAAATAGACCCCACATATAATAACACGATGATGCAGTTGTCAGCTGATTTATATTCTGTTTCTCTCAGTTTCTCGCTATGAAATCCAGCGAAAGAGAGAGCACGTATAGAAATTACATCAGCTTTGCCCTCACGCTTACATGACGTAACTTACATAATAGTGCTTCCTTAACATTTTATAGTTTAACAGATTGAAAAAAAGGGTAAAACAAAACCAATAACAAAAAATACAGATATACATATATAAAGAAATGAAAATGACACTATTATCCTTATGATCACATTCCAATACAGATTTCAAAATAAAATAATATATACAGTATACTTTGAATGCTGTGTCACTTGGTGAAGTTATTTAATATGAATTCATTGTTTATAGACAATAGTAACACTGTTAGCAAAACAGAAGGAGACAACACGGGAAACTTCCACTTCCACAAAGGTTTGTTAACACATCTGAGGTAAGAGAGCAGATGATGGCTGATGGTAAGTAGATGATCTTGAGAGAAGTGCAAATTAGCTGAGTTTCTCTTTGCAGGATGGCTGACAGCAGAGCTGGGTCTGGTATATCATAACGATCTACACAGGATCTCTCTTCGGGCCCATATCCTTCCCAATCCACCAAGTATTCAAGGCAGCTGCCTCGTCGCCGGGTGTCCAGGATGGTGTTGACTCAATAGAAGAGTTGATCATCGATGACCTCTAGAGGAGGAGGCGGCATGTCAGGAATGCCAGATCTTGTGGAAGGAGAGACCAGAGGGTTAGTGAAGGGTTTGAGAAGGGATGCATGGAAGGTTGTTGCAATACAGTAATGTGAAGGTAAGTCAAGTTGGTAAGTGACTTCGCTGATCTGCCTTCAGATGGTGAAGGGACCTATATAGCAGGGACAGGGCAGTCGAAGGCGGATGTCCCTGGTCGAGAGCCAGACCTTCTGTCCCAGATAGTACTGGTGAGCGGTGGAATGGTGGGTGTAGACTTGGCTCTTCTGTCTCCGAACTGCCCTTTGCAGATGGACGTGAGCCAAGTCCCAGACCCTCTCGCTCTCTTGGAACCAGTGGTTCACAGCTGGATCATCTGATGGCTCTCCTGACTAGGGAAACAGGGGTAGTTGGAAACCGAGTATGAAATGGAATGGTGTATGGCCTGTGGTGTTCTGATGCAGAGTGTTCTGTGCATATTTGGCCCATAGAAGGTAGCGGCTCCAGATGTGCTGGAGGTCATAGCAATATCTCCCGATCTCCTGAATCGTACGCTCAGTCTGGCCGTTGTTTTATGGATGATATCCTGATGACAAACTCACAGAGATTCCCAGGAGTTGGAATAATGATTGCCACACTCTGGAATTGAATTTTGGTCCACGATCTGGGACAATATCTTCAGGTAGCACGAAGTGTCTAAAGGAGATCAGTGGTCTCAAAGGCGGTGGGTAGTCCCTTCAGAGGGATGAGTTTGCAGGCTGTTGAGAACCGGTGAGGAGGGCAGTCTCATTCCAGCTGCTGGTGCCCACCAGAGTGTGAAACTGGCGGGCATATTCACTCACTGAAGATTTACCTTGGCGTAGCTGGAAGAGTTGATTATGGACAGACAATGATGTAGCGGTCTGGCCGAAAACCTCCTTCAAATGGCTTACAAAAGCTGAGAGTGAATGGAGAACTGGGCCTTTGGCATCTCAAATGGATCTTGCCCATTGCAGAGCACGTCCAGATAATAGCAAGATTATATGATATTTTGGCTCAGGCGCTGGGGAAAAGTTGAGGCTGCATCTCAAAGTAGAGAGAGCATTGTAGCAGAAACCCGATGCATTCCTCTGCCTTGCCTGAATAGGTCGCTGGACGGGGCATGGGACTGGCGCAGGCAGATAGCGAAGAAATGGATGTCGGAGGGAGTAATGAATGACGGAGTGCTTCAATAAGTTCGGTGAAAGGATCCAGATTTTGGTCATCGCGTGCTACTGTGGGGTGTTGCATGTTGGTCTGGTCTTCTATTAGCAAAACAGAAGGAGACAACACAGGAAACTTCCACTTAACAAAAGTTTATTAACACAACTGAGGTAAGAGAGCAGGTGATGGCTGATGGTAAGTAGATGATCTTGAGAGAAGTGCCATTTAGCTGAATTAACTGAGTTTCTCTTTGCAGGCTGGCGGTGATTTTCCACAGAGTGAGCAAACAGAGGAAGAATAAAGATGGTCGATGGCAGGTAAGGATCACAGGTAAAGATCCGGGTAGGTTGACACATAGTGAACAACAAAACCAGACAATGAGAAGGTGCAGAATGATGGCTTAAATATTGTGTGGTGATGAGGAAGGACAGGTGCAGTGCATCAAAACTCTGGGGATTGGGAATGAGTGGGCAGAGCTGAAGGATCTGGTGTTGACGGTGACTCTGTGACAAATGCATTACAATAACGTCTATTAGTTAACATTAGTTAATGCATTAATTAACAATGATCAATACATTTATTACAGTATTTATTAATCTTTGTTAATATTAGGTAAAAAAAATGCAGCTGCTCATTGTTAGTTCATATTAGCTCTATTCCACTAAATCAGGGGTCATCAAACTTGGTTCTTGAGGGCCGGTGTCCTGCAGAGTTTAGCTCCAACCCTAATCAAACACACCTGAACCAGCTAAACAAGGTCTTATTAGGTATACTTGAAACTTCCAGGCAGGTGTGTTAAAGCTACAATATGTAAGTTTTCACCGCCAGAGGGCGCGTATTCAAAACAAACAAAGAAACAAAGGCGTAGTTTGATGACGCCGTGACTGAGTGTGGAATCATGGGAGTTGTCGTCTTCATCCCCACAGAAGACGCAATCCAACGGGACTCAGGCAGAAATCATGTTCATGGATGAGCTAATGTATTAAAGATTTATTAACATCGTAGTATGAAGCAGAGTGAGG
>NW_015626380.1:584719-598675 GCF_001515625.1 Sinocyclocheilus rhinocerous
TCGAAAGCAGCGGAGCTTTTATTATGCCACACTTTAGCACTTCCGCTCCTTCAGGTCGTGCGTATGTGGGGTAAAGCAGTGCTGTTTTATCATACTAGATACGTTTGAAAGTTCTGCTATAATGCTACTCTGTGCGGTCGTCACCTTTCTAATAAAACGCTCTTTGGTGTTTCCATGTTTTCTACAAAACAAATCCGGAAATCGAAGGTGTGTGACGTCATTGGCAGGCGACACAATGACACTATAGACAAGGTCCGTGTCACTAGTTAAAATTGCTTATTTCTCTGGATTTAAACATTCTTCGAAACATTTGGAATGATGTAAGTACACAAGTCAGCAAAATATATAACACTGTTCTAGTGTTTTTTGGATATTTTAATAAAAAGGGCAAGTTGGAGCTAAATTCTGCAGGACACCGGCCCTCCAGAACCGAGTTTGGTGACCCCTGCACTAAATAATATTAACAGATTGATCTTTTGATTTTAATATTGTATTTTCATGTATTCATCTTTGTTTGGATTGTGATTAAACTGCAGTGGTTACATCTAATTTAAAATAGATACAACTTTTTTTTAAGGCTAGTATGGCATGCAATAGAGCAAATATACATCTTGATCTTGTTCATGTACTCTTTTAATCTTTCTTATATCTTGCTTAAAATAAATACTACTACTACTACTACTACTACTACTACTACTAATAATAATAATTGGCAATCTGAAAAATTATGAAACATTTAAATAGGGTGTGTGTTAATGTTAAAATTAATATTAACTAAGATTAATGAATGCTTTACAAGTATTCTCACTGGTAGTTCATGCTAACTAATATGGTTAACTAATGTTAACAACGGGTACCTTATTCTGAAATGTTACTAATATAATATACAATTAGTAGATAGATAGTCTTGCCCCTACAGCCGATTCACAGCTGTGCTGATATTAGTACAACAGCAGTTTTGGTCATGTGATGTTGTTTAATTACATCTTGAATCAGAATCAAACATTCAGCAATGCCATAGCATAATAAAATATAGTACTTCTGAGAATCGTACTGTTCAGAGAATGTTTGTGCAGTGCACTTAATAGAATATGCTCTGCATGTTTCAGCAAATATTTGTATATGGTTTCTTTTATGTGCATATCTATATGTTTGTGTGTGTAGTTCTGAGGTTTGTAGGACTAGGAGATGACCTCAGGTCCTGCAGATTTACTCAGATGATGGAGCAGAGACTGGAGAATGCTTTTGCTGAGGCAGAGGCCATAGTGATGAATTCTCACAGCGGTCTCGCTGTACAGGTGGGAGGAGCTTATCTTTTAATTACCTTTATTAACCTCCAAAACTATAACTTTTGCATGTCAAATTAGTTTATATATACATATGTATGTACTGTATGTGTGTGTGTGTGTGTTTATAATTACATTTTGTTGATTTTTAACTGGTAAAAGGTCAGTCTGAGCACAATATAATATAACCCTTTCATTTTCTCTTTGTCAAATTTTCTGTTTCTCACTCCTTTTTTCTCACAGATCTTGAGCACATCACAGTCTATGGGTTCTTCTGCTGTATCGCTGATATAAACATTCTTCGAAACATTTGGAATGATGTAAGTACACAAGTCAGCAAAATATATAACACTGTTCTAGTGTTTTTTGGATATTTTAATAAAAAGGGCAAGTTGGAGCTAAATTCTGCAGGACACCGGCCCTCCAGAACCGAGTTTGGTGACCCCTGCACTAAATAATATTAACAGATTGATCTTTTGATTTTAATATTGTATTTTCATGTATTCATCTTTGTTTGGATTGTGATTAAAATGCAGTGGTTACATCTAATTTAAAATAGATACAACTTTTTTTTAAGGCTAGTATGGCATGCAATAGAGCAAATATACATCTTGATCTTGTTCATGTACTCTTTTAATCTTTCTTATATCTTGCTTAAAATAAATACTACTACTACTACTACTACTACTACTACTACTAATAATAATAATTGGCAATCTGAAAAATTATGAAACATTTAAATAGGGTGTGTGTTAATGTTAAAATTAATATTAACTAAGATTAATGAATGCTTTACAAGTATTCTCACTGGTAGTTCATGCTAACTAATATGGTTAACTAATGTTAACAACGGGTACCTTATTCTGAAATGTTACTAATATAATATACAATTAGTAGATAGATAGTCTTGCCCCTACAGCCGATTCACAGCTGTGCTGATATTAGTACAACAGCAGTTTTGGTCATGTGATGTTGTTTAATTACATCTTGAATCAGAATCAAACATTCAGCAATGCCATAGCATAATAAAATATAGTACTTCTGAGAATCGTACTGTTCAGAGAATGTTTGTGCAGTGCACTTAATAGAATATGCTCTGCATGTTTCAGCAAATATTTGTATATGGTTTCTTTTATGTGCATATCTATATGTTTGTGTGTGTAGTTCTGAGGTTTGTAGGACTAGGAGATGACCTCAGGTCCTGCAGATTTACTCAGATGATGGAGCAGAGACTGGAGAATGCTTTTGCTGAGGCAGAGGCCATAGTGATGAATTCTCACAGCGGTCTCGCTGTACAGGTGGGAGGAGCTTATCTTTTAATTACCTTTATTAACCTCCAAAACTATAACTTTTGCATGTCAAATTAGTTTATATATACATATGTATGTACTGTATGTGTGTGTGTGTGTGTTTATAATTACATTTTGTTGATTTTTAACTGGTAAAAGGTCAGTCTGAGCACAATATAATATAACCCTTTCATTTTCTCTTTGTCAAATTTTCTGTTTCTCACTCCTTTTTTCTCACAGATCTTGAGCACATCACAGTCTATGGGTTCTTCTGCTGTATCGCTGATATATGTGGTGCATAATGGCAGTGTCACTCTCAATGGCACAACTGCCAGTAACCTCCTCAGCCAACTGACTGCCGAGCTTGTTGGTTACTTCCTGTTTTACCCTCCACTGATCACAGCTGAGCGTAAGTTCTCCCTGGCATTCCTCAGTTATACAAATAGGATGTAACACTTTTTATTTCCTTTTATATTCCTTTTGGGAATAGTGTTGGTACAGTTTGCAGAATTGACATGTAATAAATAATAAAGATGGATAATTCAGTTGAGTATGATTCAGTATGGTTATTTTTTTGTTCATATTTATAAATCTGAAAAACAAAAAAACAAACAAACATATAAACAGCATTAATGCTAAATATGTTTTTTTTTCAGACATGATCATCAACATTTTACAGTCAAAATAAGATAGATGATTCTCTACCAGAGAGAGGAAGTGGTTTCTGTTTGGTTTGTAGTGTTCACAGGAGGCGGAAACAGGTTCATGCATACATGGGCCAGGGCACAGCATGCACATCAAAGCCAATTCCAGGGAAAAATAATTAACAGTAGGGAATCCCAGATACGCTTGTGTGTGTGTCTGTGTGGAAAGAACATGGCTCCACAAGCAACTGTAATGTGATGGTGAGAGCTATTCTATGGAGCTTATAATATGACAAAACAAATTGAATTTGTATTGTGTAAATTTGAATTATTGACAAGTGTCATTTAACAAAACTGAATATTATGTGGCATTTAACATAGTTCTGAATTAGATTTTTTTTAACTTGAATTTTAAACATTGGCAGAAGTGACAAACTGCAAGCTTTGAATGCTTATATCTTCTAAATCCGAATTTTGTCACTGTTTTGGAGCACACGGTCTTATAGATAAACTTAAAACTAACCTATTGATACTAACACCCAAAAACTTTAATTTTGATTTAATGGGGACTTTAATTATTAGCTTTTCATTAAACTCATGAACCCCCTGCACTTCCTTAATGAACCCCAGTTTGGGAAACCTTGATGTAATGTAATGTTTAATGGTAATGTTTAATGGACTTCATGTTGTATTTTTATATCAATATGGTACAAGATTGTCCTATTTAAATCAATGTGATAAACAAGTTAGCTCAAAAGTAATCAAAAAGTAGTCTTATTACATTACCTAAAATGTGTAATGAAATGGATTATGACTATTTGTCATGTAATTTGGAATCTGTAACGGACTACAATTTTTAAATCTACCCAGCACTGATGATACACTACACACTGTGGCATATGTGACAACTGAATACATTTGAATGCATCTAAGTATCAAGAAAACTGTGCAAAAATTGTGCCTTTTGGGGTACAACAGCTTGTCCCTTGGGCAGAACCCTTAAAGGAACAACTTAAAAGGTATATATTAGTACCTTAGAGTAGCAATATGAACCTTTGAAGGTGTAAATATGTATTTTTGAGGGTACCACCCCAGTGACCACCTGACACTTTTTGCACATCTGTTCTGAGAATACACATCCTCCATTGTCTTAACTCAGTGTTTACGGAGTGTGTCCGTAAGTATGTACTACATTTGTTGAAGAATTTACTTTGAGACTGTTAAAAAAGTGCATTCTAAAAGGCATGCATGTAGTAATTTCATTCTAGACAGTACATCTAATCCAACAACATCAATCACATCACTCATGCACATTTCAAGTACTGCTTTTCGGATACTAAATTGTAGGGAAATAGGCATATTCAGACTTTATGAGTAAGTCATTGAGTCATGTACCTAACAGATTCATTTGACAACACTTATTCATACAGGACACTGAAACACCACTACTACATGTTGCTCTGAGACATGCAATTGTCCTACTTTGGCTTTGTTTGGAACTATTTTTGTTGACAGAGCAAAAAAAAAAAAAAAAAAGACTAAGTAACTGGCAATATGATGTCTAAAGTGACATAAGTTGCTAAATCTTAACTTCTTATTTATTGTACTGCTGCATAAAAGCAATATGAGGCTAGCAATTGTGCTGTTGTTCAGAATATTAGCACGGTTGTGATTACCGCTCTATGCTGCTGACTAAGAGCCTAAAATGCTTAAAACAAATGAAGTTTGCAAAAATTTCTTAAATAAATAAATACATGCATACATTCTAAATTTGTTGTATGTTTGTCCATAACATATTTGATACATGTTTAAATTAACAGATGTTAATACATTTTAAAATAGAAAAAAATTGTGTTTTTGGTATTTTCATCACTGGTTTCATTATCGTTTTGGTCAGGCAAATGGACTAAAATGAATAATAATGACATGACAAAACATTAACATTTATTTTATATTTAAGCACTACATTATATAATTATATATATATATATATATATATATACACACACACACACACGTGTATATACATATATACTGTACATTTTTTACCATATGATGAAATACTGGTCAAAACACTTAGGCTGCTGTTCCTCCGATTAGACCTTAGTAGACTTTAATGGAGTAAAGTAATTCAACAGCTGTTGAAATTTTACAGGCTGCTTAGTGATTCTGCCTTGAAGACAGGATGTCAGCCAGAGCCTTTAATCACACTGCCAGTATGCAATTGAGTAAAGGTTTCATTTGGGAAATGCGGCTAGACTCTCTGTACTGTCTGCTGGAGAGTAGATGTGCTCAGCTAAGCCTCTGGACCTAGGATCAAAGCAATGTCTTTGGAAACAAGATTCCTTATCTATTCTCCCTCTCTACAAGTTTCTCTTGTTTTCTTTCTCTTCCCTCTCACTATCTTTCCTCTGCAGCTCTGGAATACCACAACCTTAACACATCTGTAGTAACCAGGCCATTTTGGATAATCACAGGTAATCGTCTTATTGATGTTGTTCATTAGTAGCCATATGAGTGAAAGAGCTTCATTCAGAGGAAGAATGGAGTGATGTGGTGTAAAATCACAATTAGTTTTGTGGTTTTTACTTTGTGTCTGTTTACTTTAAGATCATCTATAGTATATGCTTATATATTCCTAAAAGCTCACATAATTAACTATTAGCACACAATTCCAAAAGCTAGATGACAGGAAAGTTCAAGTATAAATCGAGAGTTCACAAATAAACAGAATAATTGAAGATGTTTTGTTTTGTTGTGATATATTACGCACATTTGTGTTACGCATGACAAATACTTATATAATAACATGCTGCTGTTCTGTGCCAAGATTAGATCATTTATATTGCTTTCTGTTCTTTATAAACACATCAAACACATCAATCTTCTGTGCTGTCTCAGTATAATTGAACCAGTTATACTGTACTGTCTGATTATTCATAGTTAATCCAGATTTGAGCGTCTTTTCTCAGGAACTCTTTGAGGTTTCTCTGGACTTCCCCTGATATTGACAAAGTTCTACATCATTGAGAAGTAATTAGTGTGCGCAAGACTGCAGTGGTTCAGCAGCAACTCTGGTCCTTGTGGTCTATCATCCCGTAGATTTTAACGCCAACCCTGAGCAAATTCACCTGTCTGTAATATTCTAGTAATCCTGAAGACCTTGATTAGCGTCTTCAAGTGTGTTTGATAAGAGTTGGAGCTAAACTCTGTTAAACAGTGGACTTTTAAGTGTCAGAGTTAAAAAAAAAACTTTAATTTAACATCTCTCCACGTCTCTGCAGTGATTCAGGATGTGGAAAACTCCTCTCTGGAAGGACAGTACCACAGTTTTGCTAGTCTGATGGAGGAACGGTTGGCTGAGCTCTTCATGGTGGCCCACCAGCAAGGCGTTCGCTTCAAGCGGGCAGCAACGGTGGGCAGTTACACTGTCCAGGTACGACCTAACAAAATTGGAAGTGCTAGTTAAGCAACTTAATTGCAAACAAATAAATAATTCTGTAAAAAATATGCCATAAGAAAGGACTCATGATTGGACCCAACTTTAGTCATTTCTTACTTAGGTTATGTGAATCTGTTTTCCAGAAGTAATTTGACTTCTTCTGTTACCTAAGAAGGGATTTGTGTATGATAGTGATTTCACCCCTGTTGCTCATTTCTAATTAATTAACCTTGTAGTGTAACCACACACCCCAGTCTCCCTCCTGTAGATTATTTGATGGAAAATATTCAACTTTTAAGGTTTACCAAATGAAAATGTGTCTACAGGAAGTGATCAAGCTGTGTTTCATTGCATTCAGATGGTTAGTATCAGGCGTGTGCATGGGCCAAAAAACCCAGCTGAGATGACCTACTACGTCCAGCAAAATGGGACCCCACTGCTTGGCACATCTGCAGCCAAGCTTATGAACACAGTGGACTCGCAGACCATGGCACTCACGCTGGGATACTTTGTCCAACTGCAGGCTGAAGGTCAAAATTACTTTCTCTTCAGGTTTTACTAGAATTATCTACATTTTTGACCCACTTTATTTTGTGTATTTAACTACTATGTACTTACATTTAAATTAATCATTTGATACAATGCACTATTGTGTACATATCTGCACTTTTTTTTTTTTTTTTACATTGCACTTATAATTAAAAATATATTTCTGAAATAATATCTGTAATTAATTTATGTAGTTACATCAGTAATTACACTGTCGACCCTACCACTACACCCACTCTTAAACCTACTCAAACCACCAAACCTGTCCCTAACCTTAACACTATCCCACCTCAGTAGCACAAATGGGATTTGCAATTCAACATGAACACAATAGGTACATTGTATCTAGCATTCATTCATTTATTTCACATACAGTAAGTACATTACAGTATATAGTTGTTAAAGATACCTAATATAAAGTGGAACCAAAATTTTACTCACAGCAATATTACTATATGCAGAATTACTTAATTTGATAAAGATTCATAGTTACACGTTATTTTAAAGTGTCCTTGTTACAGTGTAATTATACATATAAGTACTGAGTAATATTAATTAACTACATGTACTTACTATATGGTTAGGGTTTGATTTAGGGTTACTTGCATGTAATTATGCATAATTAATTGTTCTTATAATAGTAAGTACATGTAACGTGTAACAAGGACACTTTAAAATAAATTGTTACCAGATTCACTTACAAAAATAAGATATGTAACTAAGGATATTTTTTCCAACTGAGACACTGAAAAATATTATCAAACTATTTGTTGTGGTAATCAGCATTATGATACATATTGTATATTGTTGGCAATAACACTTAACTTAAATCAAACTCAGAACATTTCATGTGAGAGAAGGCAGTGCCTCCATTGCACTGTGATTGGTTTATTAATCTGTTCACATGCTAAATCTTCACACCTCTTGATTTTGTGAACATTCTGCTTAGTCAAATAATTCTGAATGAACAAATAATGGTGTTATTGGGAAGACTAATTAAAAAGTAAGTATACAACTTTGTCAAGTCAAAATCAAATCCAAAATGACTTGAAAACATGATCTGTGAGTTTTTAGTGAGCAATCAGCTTAGTGAATGAAAGGTAAATCTCCTTGTCTGTGACCATCATGACACCTGTCGTGGTCTGAATGTAATAATCTGAATGATGATCTGAAAAGAAGTTGACTATTAAAAAGTACAACTACATTTTCGGTTCACAAAGAAAATGTAATCTGAAATTTGAAATGATAGCTGATTAAATGTAAAAATGCTTAAACAGACTTGATGATAAATATACTTGGTTTTAATAAACATCAATTATTTTGTTAATGTTAAAAAAAGAAAAGAAAAGAATAATTGTAATATTGTAATATCTATTTAATCTGGATTAAAAAAAAGTCACTAACAAAATACTTGTTGTACAAACAAAATATTTTTGTCAAAATATTTAAGCAACACAATTTGCAAAATCATAGTTTATTATGTAAAAGATTTCATGTGACTAACAGTGTTTCTCATCATGCAGCCGTAGTGAAGAATCCACCCAACAACATGTGGATAATCGCAGCAGTGCTAGCACCCATCGGTGTGGTGACCCTCATCATCATCATCATCACCACGGTGCTGTGTCACAAAAACAAGAGCGATTTCAAAAGCAATCCCATTGGAAACTTCAACCCTCGAGTCAAGGTACGGCAGTGACTGGATGAAAATCCTGCATTTGCCATAAGGCACCACTCTTTAACTCTCTCATTATAACTCATTATGGTATTTTGTAAACTCAGCATATTTTACAGTGACTTCATCAACAGTTTTCCTCAAACTCTTACATGCTTTGCCTCTGGGAATACATCCCGAGAGAGTGTATGAGAGAGAGATAGAAATGACTGATGACTCTTAATGCTGTTTTCTCTCATTTAGACTGCTTACTGGAAAGACGTGGGTTATTACCCTCAGGTAGTTATTCAGCTCTTCAATCATCTCACCTGCTGCTATGGACTCCTGATGTGCACACAGTCTTAAGGATGATGTGTAGAGTAGACAGGTCTCAGGGACAAGTACTAATGATCTTGCACAATTAAAGGGGTCATATGATGCTATTTTAAAGATCATTATTTGGTGTATTTGGTGTAACAGAATATGTTGACATGCTTCAATGTTCAAAAAACACATTATTTTTCGAATACAGTAAAATGCTTTCGTTATTGACTCACCTGTGTGTCATTCCATACATGTAAGACTATATTGTGGAACATGAAAGGAAATGTTTAGTGGAGTGTCCTGGCTGCTTTTTCCTTACAATGAAAGTGAATGGAGACAGGAATGTTTCAAAACGAACACGTCATGCTTTCATTGTATGGAGCAGCCTTGACATTCTACAAAGCATTAAGAAATTCATGCAGATTCTAAATGACATTATATATGATATTTACTGAATTGAACAATTTTTTTTGTGAACTATTCCTAACTAATATAAACATTGTTGAGTTATGTCAAAAGTATTTATTTTTCTAGATTAGGGTCTGAATGTACTGTATGTGTGTGTACATGTGTGTGTGTTCCTTTGCGTGCTTGTATGCCTAAACAAGCTGAATATTTTAAGAATAAGGTCACAAATTCTCTGATGATTTAGTTGGAAGTAGGCTAGCTGGACTGTGGAAGGGACAGAGACCTCTTTGTTATAAAAAATGCATTTAATACATAAATTCTGTAAAACCATAAAACATGTATCCTTCTCTCTAAGAGAAATGCAGACAGCAGCACTTGTTTAAAAATGTCAAATATGTCTTATTTATTAGGTATAATGATCTGACCTGCTTTTTCCCCATATACACCAACTGGCCTAGTTTATCATTTGCAATGACTGACAAACTACTGCCTGAATTTTGCTTGACCATTCTAGAACGCCTCCTCGCCTTCGTTATCCAGCAACTATGGATTTGCTATTTACAAAATGTATGCAGTGTATTATAATTATTATTAGAATATATTTGCAGGGCTGCACAGCCATTCTTTATATTAGTTTTTTGGACAGCAACACCAGGCCAGCGGTTTCAAGATGGCTTACGGTTATGGGTTTAGATCAAAGCCAATAGCAGCAGAAGTTATTGGACATATGGCACTTTTGAACCAATACCTCATCATGGCATTTGTTTTTTTTTCTTTTTTTATGTTGAAATAAACATACAGTGGGTATAGGAAAGAATCACCCCCCTTTAAAATAATCACATTTTGTTGCTTTGCAGCCTGAAATGAAGACGGACACAGTTTTTGTTTTATCCAGCTGTATTTACTCAGTACAACTTATAACATCCAAGTGAAAGATATAACACCAACATGTCAGAAAAAAAAAAGAATCACTGAGTTGGAAAAAGGATCACCACTTTGTGACAGTATTTTGTTTAACCACATTTTGCTTTAATTACAGCCTTTAAGGTAATGATACACGGGGCAACTTTTTGAGTAGTGTTGCTGGGAAATGTTGCTGTCAATGGGCAACCAGGTGAGACGCAGGGCCCACACCAATCTAACGTATCCAGATAGAAATTGGTTGCCCATTCTCAACGGTAAAGTGCCCAAGCAACATTGCTCAAAAAAGTTGCCCTGTGGTATCATCACCTTTAGTCTGTTGGGATATGTCTCTACTAACTTTACACTTCTAGACTTTGCAATATTTGCCCACTCTTCTTTGCAGAACTGCTCAAGTTCAGTTAAATTTGATGGTGACAGTTTGTGGACTGCAGTCTGCAAGTTATTCCACAGATTTTCAATGGGATTTAAAGGTCCCCTGAAATGCTTAGAAACATGCAGCGTTACTCTATGTGTTGACGTAATTTTAACTGAAACAGGACGACAGGGCGGGACATATCAAGCAGCCCCGCCCCTTTTTAAAATAGCCAGTAGCGTTCGTTTATATCACAGCTTGGGCTAGAGCCGTTCAGAGCCGTTGTGCTCCGTAAAGCCGCATTTGACAGGGTATGCCAGCCACAATCTCATCCATATTGCTATAAAATATAGCATTCTGTGTAGAATTCAAAAAGCTCCGATACATTTTGTAGTCTGCACCGACTCGTGCATGTGATCCGCTCCATGCTATTGTGTCTCTGGACCGGAGCAGAGTGTGTGTGCGGTGCGGTGGTTAGCGTGACACGTGAAACCAGACCAATTTTTTTCCTCAATGGAAAGCATATTTACACTGTTTGAATCGTTCCCTGTCCCCTATATAGTGCACTACGTGCCATTCACTGTACAGAAAATTCTAATTCTGTGGACAAGTGACCAATTTCAGCCATGGCTTCAGCGTCTATTTTATAGTGTAGGGGGCGGGCGCTTCGGATTCTAGAGAGCATTTGATTGGACAGAAAGTTTGATGAGAAGCTGAAATATGATGTGACGTAAAAAAAAATCGTTGAGCCGGTTTGGCGGAAGTGACGAACTGCAAGCTTTGAATGCTTATATCTTCTAAATGCGAATTTTGTCACTGTTTTGGAGCACACTGCCTTATAGATAACCTGAAGACTAACATATTGATGCTAACACCCAAAAAACTTTAATTTTGATTTCATACACTGCACAAAACACTGCATTATTAAAAAATAAATAAATTTAAAAGTAATAATAAAATAAAAAAGTGTTTCAATGTATAATTGTATATCATTTCATGTAGGTTGCTGAAAAAAAGGCTACACATAATTTTTTGGAACCTTTATTTTTAAGAGTGTAGAACTTTTCTATTTTATAAAAGGCTCTTTATAGTGGAACAGGGGTTTTCAGATTATTAAAATGTTTTTCACACTAAGAAAAAACATTATTTTAACAGCTGGTTACTACAAGGTTCTTTTGGGAACCCCAAATGGTTCTACGGCATTGCTGTGAAAAACTTTTGGATTTTTAAGAGTACACTGAAAAAGAAGTAGAAACAAATTTCAGTCAGAAATTGCTAGTAAACTTCACAAATGACAACAAAATGGCAAGTAACACATTGAATTAAATAATAAATTTTGAAGTAGGAAGACTGAAATTATTTTGTAAAGCGTACTCCAATATGTTTTATTTACAACTTTGAAATATCTTTTTTATAATGTTGTTCTGAATAAATTAAATTAAATTAAATTAAATTAAATTAAATTAAATTGTGAATTTTGTATCCTACAATTTTGACTTTTTCTCATAATTATGAGTTTATATCTCACAATTTGGACATCTTTCTCGCATTTGTGAGTTTGTATCTCACAATGTGGACTTCTTCTCTCAAAGTTATAAAGTCAGTTATAAAGTTTATTATTTATAATAATAAGAGTTATAAAGTCAGAATCGCAAAATATAAACTTGATATCTCTCACTTTTGGGAAGAAAAGTTTGAATTCTTTGAATGCTTATATCTTCTAAATGCAAATTTTGTCAATGTTTTGGAGCACACTGCCTTATAGATAACCTTAAGACTAACATATTGATACTAACACCCCAAAAAAAAAAACATGGGGACTTTAAGTCTGGGCTCTGACTAGGCCATGCAAGGACATTTAACTTTTTCTCCTTCAACCACTGTGTGCTCAATTTTGTTGTGTGCTTTGGGTCATTGTCATGTTGGAAGGTAAACCTTCTTCCCATTGACAACTTTCTGGCAGGGTGCATTTTGGCAAAGCTCAGTCGTGACTGCCTGTGGCCTTTCTTGAGGAGTGGCTTGTTTCTTGCAACCCTCCTATACAAGCCACATTTGTGGAGATATTGTTGTCACATGCACACAATGACCACTCTTTGTCATAAATTCCTGCAGCTGCTTCGGAGTTGCTGTAGGCCTCTCTGACTAGTATCCTCCTGGCTCCTTCATCCAGTTTGGAGTGATGTCCTGATCCAGGGAGGGTCTGTCTGTCATTCTCCTTCAACCACTGTGTGCTTTGGGTCACTGTCATGTTGGAAGGGAAACCTTCTTCCCATTGACAACTTTCTGGCAGAGGGCAGCATATTTCCCTCAAGAATTTAATGGTATTTTGCCCCATCCATTTTTCCTTCTATCCTGACAATTGCTTCAGTCTCTGCTGCATAGAAACACCCATAACAGGATATTACCACCTCCATGCTTTACTGTAGGAATGGTGTTATTTGGATGGTGAGCTATATTGGATTTACGCCAGACATATAGTTTGGTGTTGAGGCCAAATAATTTAAGTCTCATATAAGTCATCTCATATAAATCTTAAATAATTTAGTGTCATCTGCCTCAGAACTTCAAGGTGCATTTTGGCAAAGCTCAGTCGTGACTGCATGTGGCCTTTCTTGAGGAGTGGCTTGTTTCTTGCAACCCTCCTATACAAGCCACATTTGTGGAGATATTGTTGTCACATGCACACAATGACCACTCTTTGTCATAAATTCCTGCAGCTGCTTCGGAGTTGCTGTAGGCCTCTCTGACTAGTATCCTCCTGGCTCCTTCATCCAGTTTGGAGTGATGTCCTGATCCAGGGAGGGTCTGTCTGTCAGGGCTCAGGTTTGATCGACCTCTCTTCTCTCCTGCATTAGGCTTTGTTTTTGTCTGCATGTGCTAGCCACACTCAGCTGATTGCGTTTCACAATCAGCGCGGTTAAAGAAAACTGGTAAAGCTAAACCAGTTAGGGTTGCCAGTGGGGGGACTAGTTCACCACAGATGTCCGGTCAGAGACATAAAGATGCAGTTTAAAGTTCTTGATGCTTTTATTTTCTCCACAACCATTCCATGAATGTCCAGCACGTATGTGGAAACAATTACTT
>NW_015626380.1:598952-610099 GCF_001515625.1 Sinocyclocheilus rhinocerous
TTGGTTCATCTAACATACGCACACAACACCAAACTTGAGAAAAGCATCGAGTCCATTTTGCTTTCACCTACTCTGTGCGGGCTATTTCTACCAAATGCTAATCACCACCACCTGCTGGAAATGGGCGGAGCGTAGTGTCTTTAGGTTTCTGCGTTGACAGCACATTCAAACACTGGCTGATCGCCAGAACATTTCAAAATAAAAGTTCATTTGCAGTGGGCCTTTTTAACAGCCGCCCCCAGATTTCTGAAGAATGAGGAAATCTGTACATTATAAAAAAGGTAAGTCAAAATTTCAGTCTGGTATCGCAGGTAGCTGTACAACCTTTGCCACAGGTCGCACATATGACTTGTCCTTAACTTTCACTTCAACAGTCCTGATTCTATTGTCCAACCCAGGGAATACTTGAGAGATCTGACCAATGGGCCATAGGGCCCTGGGAAAATGAGGGTCCACAATCTTAACAGTAGTTCCCACCTTGATATCAGGTGACTCTCGCTGCGAGTCTGAAGACCAGGCAAATAGAATTTGATAAACCGCTTCCAAAAGTGATCTGCTATAATTTGGCTATGCCGCCAAAGGACGTCGACTCAATAGTTCACTTCGTGGGTACATCACTTGAGGAAGGGACGAATCAGGCCGCCCCATAAGGAGCGAATTAGGAGTAATAGGATCTGGATCAGAGGCATTGGAGGATGTATACTCCAGGGGTTTAGAATTTAGGATCCCTTCAATCTCGATTAGCACAGTTTGAGGAGTTTCCTCTGGAACTGGTTGAGTTCCCAGAGTGACCTGTAGAGCTTGTTTCAGGGAACGAATTTCCCTTTCCCAACACCCACCGAAATGTGGGGCATGAGGCGGGTTGAAACGAAACATAATCTGCTGACTGGCAAGTTGTTCCTGCAGCTCTGGAACTAGTTCAGCATATGTCTGATGCAGCTCCTTTTCTCCTCCTTTAAAATTAGTACCTTGATCACATAAAACCTCAAAAGGTTCTCTTTTTAGAGAAAAAAGAGGCACTTCTCAATTCTACGTCCAATCTTTACTAAATAGGGCCCGAAACAGTCAATGCCAGTAGAATAGAAGGCAGGTTTAAATAGACATAGTCTGGCGGGAGGCAGGTCTGCCATCCTGGGTATCTGTGGGGTTTTGCGAAACTTCTGGACAATCCTGGACAATCTTTGCGCTGATAACGTCGGATTGCTTCCCTACCCCAAAGGATCCAGTATTTCCTACGCATTTCTGCCAGTATTCTCTCAGGACCTGGATGGAATAGCTTTGTATCATAGTCCTTAATGTGAAGGGTAGTGACTGGATGCTGGGGATCAAGGACAATAGGATGCATCGACTAAGGCTCAATCTCTTCACAGCGGCGAAGACGACCTCCTATCCTTAAGAGTTTACTTGCAGATTCAAGTTCGGGGGCGAGGCAAAGCAGTCGACTGTTGGTATTCAGTTGTTTCCCCACTGTAAGCTGTGCCATCTCAGAAGGAAAGATTTCTCATTGAGCTTGCTGAAGGATAGCTATTTCAGCCTGTTGAAAGACCTCAGCTGATACGTTGATCCCATGTTCCCTGAGAGATTCTACAGTGGAAGTCAATAACTCTTGGAAGGTCAGAAATTGGCTTGGATCAGGTATAGACAAACGAAGTACAGTATTAGTCAGACCACAGAATGCAGTTTCTTTGTTCATCAGCAGCTATGGAACAGGATGGCGGTGTAACCGGCCACTGCTCAGATGGAAGTTGAAGGTATGTTGGTCCCGTATTCCAACGACTTTGTGGCCCTAGTTCTGCCAGCCTTTTACCTCAAGTGATGTCATTAGCAGGGTTACTTTCTGAATGCACATAGCGCCATTCACAGCAGCTGGTAAGGTCCTGAATCTCTGTTATTCGTGTACCCACGAAAACTTTGAATCGGCAGGATTCGGATTTAATCCAGGTCAAAACTGTGGTGGAATCAGACCAAAGAAAAACTTGATGAATGGGCAAAGTCAATTCCTTCTGCAGGATCTTAGCCAACTGGACACCTGTCAGGGCTGCACATAGTTCTAAACGAGGTATCGACAGACATTTCTTAGGAGCCACTCTTGATCTGGCCACCATGAATGCGATCTCCACTTCTCCCTTTTGATCTTCTGTTCGAAGACAGATCCATAGGCACACTCAGATGCGTCACGAAAGATATGGATATCACGCTGGCTTGAAACATCATCCTTCGGTGCACTGCAATAGCATCTGGGTAAGATTATCTTTTGTAGGTCACGGAGCTCTCCTGCCCATCTGTTCCACTCATTCACTAAATCCTCAGGTAGCTTAGGATCATCCCAATCCCTCTTCTTATCCCATAATCGCTGCACTATTACCTTTGCACGAGTGGTATATGGGATGATGTAGCCAAGAGGATCATATTGGCTAGCAAGCACTTTATAGATGTTGCGCATGGTAACCTCCCGGCACTCTACAGCACGGAGCTTATAGGACAAGGTATCAGTTTCACAGTTCCACTGAAGTCCAAGCACTGATTCATGGTTGAGGGCATTACCCTTTGCAATCCATTGCTCAGCACTGTCAGATCTGGATGCCGCTGGTAGATGACTAATGGCTGAGGGTGTATTGCTGGCCCATTGCCTGAGTTCAAATCCTCCTCCTGTTAAAACACTCTGCAGCTGGTCTGCCATGAGCCTTGCTTCCTCTACAGAAGGCAGACTTTGCAGATAATCGTCAACATAGAATGCCTTCAGTACCGCATCACGTACCTTTTCACCACGCTGACTATTCTCCAGGATGTGCTTCTGCAAGGCAAAGACAGCACAACATGGGCTACTAGTGGTCCCAAAGGGGAGAACTCGCCATTCATAGATTCTGGGCTGCACTTCTCTTAGTAGATCTCTCCATAAGAAACGGAGAAGGGGCCGATCTTCAGAAAGGAGTCTAATCTGGTGGAACATTCCCTTAATGTCACTACTGATAGCGATAGAATGTTCCCGGAATCTTAGTAGCACAGCCAGTAATGAAGAAGTCAGTGTTGGTCCTGGAAGTAACAATTCATTTAGATTGTTCCCTTGAAACTGGAATGAACAGTTGAAAACCACTCAATGTTTTACATTGTGTTCAACCATATGATGTGGAATATACCAACTCACTTGAATATCTTCTGCTCCTGACTGCAGTTCAGCAATATAGCCTGCCTGCTGGAAACAGCCGCCCCATGCAGGATCTTTAACTCTTGTCTGACTGTGCGCAGGGGCAAGTCCTCTGACTTACTTTTCAGTTTCAGCTGGGTTGCTGCAGTATTTAACAAGATGGTTCTTTCGGAGCCATCATCAAGAATGGCATAAGCATTCATGGATCGATCTCCATTTCTTAGAATGACTTTACATATCTTTAACAGTACCTTACGACTTCCTGGGGGCTTGTCAATGAATAACACCTCGTTGGCGGCCTCCCCCATGACAGGGCTAGCACATGGATCTTCCCTTTCCATTGCTTTCTCCTTGTTCCATGCATTAACCTCATGAAGAACAAGTAAGTGACGACCATTGCATGTTTTGCAGCGCATTTTTAGGTTACACTCTGATGATCTATGGCCCCATCCACAGCGCCAGCATCGGTTGTGCCCCTTGATCCAATTCTACCTCTGAGATTTGGAAAGTTGAGAGAAATTTACACAGTTATTCAAAGTGTGTTTGTCGTTATCACAATAAGGGCAGTAAACTTTCCCCTTTGTGATCTTAGTGGTGACAGCTGAGGAATGTGGTGGTGATGAAGGGAATTTATCAGTGCCAAGCAGAACTTCTGTCCATTTGTGGAATGATTTCACCTTCCTTGACGTATCCCTGGACAAACTGGTTGAGTATCCTCTGCCCGAACGGCTTGCATACATTGTGGAATCTTCTTGAACTTGGATTTCATATTCTAACCAGACTGCTAAGTTAAGGAGGGTAGGAATCTTCACGTCTAATGGATACATAAATCTTCTGAAACTGCTGCGCAGATCATGTGGCAATTTACTCAGAAGTCTGGACACATGCGAGCCACATCTTAATTCCACCATGCCAGGCTTACCTAGTTGTCTCAGCATTCTCACCAAAGATCTCACCCTCAGAGCATACATTAAAAATTTTTTAATATCTCCAGTGTTGATGCTTGGCCCATCCATCAATTCCATTATGCGCTGCAACGCTAACTGATGTGGCTGGCCATACTGTTGATTGAGGGCATCCATAGTGTTGGTATAAGGATGACGTGAACTGCTGTAAGATTCAGCAATTAACTGAGCCTCTTCAACCTTGAGATGTTCTAGCAGGATATGAAATTTAAAGCGTTCTGTAGCATCAGCTGGAAGAATGTTTTCTAAAGCAATCTTAAGCCGTGCAAACTCTCTGGGGTTTGGGTGAATCAGGTCAGGAATTGTAGGAGTAGGGCCACGATATACTCTTTCCTGGTCAGTAGGTGGACTTGGGGAGTGGTGGTGCCATTTCTTGCTCCTAGAAGACAAGCTGTGCCGTGGTCTGGAAGAATATTGTGTATAACTTCCTACAATCTTGGCTTGATTTCCTCCACCTTTTCTCTGACAAATTTGTCTATCAATTGTTGGACTGGTATTAACTTAATTTTGCCTGGATGAGCCCAGGGACAGGTTTCTCATGCCATCAACAGAAGAGGACAAACTTTCTTGACTGCTTGAATACTCATAGCTCTCCACACTTTTTATTTTCTCCACAACCATTCCATGAATGTCCAATCAATGTTGAGCACGTAAGTGCAAACAATTACATTGGTTTCCATGTGTGTGGTCTTTAACAAGGATACAACAACAAATTAGAATAAACACAAATCAATAAAGTAGGTAAATCCATACAATTAAAGATAGCAAAAACACACTTCAAAGAACAATCAGCATAATGAGCATATGTGACCACAATCAGTCATTACATTTAAAGTACACTTAAACAATGAATATCAACTAAACAAATTCAGAAGGGTCACAGCTATCAAGAGCTGAAGTACATAAATAAACTTACTTGGTTCATCTAACATATGCACACAACACCAAACTTGAGAAAAGCATCAAGTCCATTTTGCTTTCACCTACTCTGTGCGGGCTATTTCTACCAAATGCTAATCATCACCACCTGCTGGAAATGGGCGGAGCGTAGTGTCTTTAGGTTGCTGCGTTGACAGCACATTCAAACACTGGCTGATCGCCAGAACATTTCAAAATAAAAGTTCATTTGCAGCGGGCCTTTTTAACAGCGGTCGTGCACGCTCTTGCAGCTGTTTGTCATTTTCTTATTCATTTTCTTCTTACTTAAGTCTCTTGTTTTTACTATTTTCTTTGCCGGTGTGTTTTATTACTTATACTTCACTCGCACCTTTTGCTTTGATTTTCTTTTAGTCATGAGTATTGTTTTTTTTTTATTAATTCTGTTTCTGCCCGGTCTGTCTGCACTTACTGTCCAGCGGCTTGCCCTCCTCTCACTTTGGACTGTGACCTTGTTGTTTGGAGGGAACATGGTAATTGACCCTCGCCTGTCCCTGACTTCGATGTGTTACTCTCCGTTGTGCAGCCGCTCGACTGGTGTTTGATCTCCGCTCAACAGATTACGTGCTGTGGCTTTCTTGGACTTTGTTTGCTGGTCGGACTGTTCTCTCGTTTCCTGGTCCTTGTCTGGATATTGATCATCCTCACCATTGTCCTGCTGATCCAGGGTTTGGTGGCTCATCTCCAGTTTACATTCTATAATAAAAGTATTGTTGGAGCATCTAATTGCATTTGGGTCTTTTATTACAGAGAGTCATGACACTGTGCTGCACCAAATACCTTCCACTTCTTAATAATAGACTTCACTGTGCCTTTGAAAATGTTTTTGTATCTCCTGACTTGTGCCTCTCCACAACTTTATCCAGGAGATCTTTTTACAGTGCCTTGCCACCCATAGTTGATTGTTTGCTTCAGTTGCGCTACCAAGGACTGTAAAGCTCTTTTCATGCTGAGCTAATCAGAATGACCACAGCTGATCACAGTTGAAAGTCAAATGGCTTTGTGTGCCATTGAGAAGGTGATTAGCTACTCCTGATTGAGTTTACAAGTCATTTTGGAAGTGGGGAGTGATCCTTTTTCCAACTCAGTGATGTTGGTGTTATATCTTTCACTTGGATGTTATAAGTTTCACTGAGTAAATATAGCTGGATAAAACAAAAGTGTGTCCGTCTTCATTTCAGGCTGCAAAGCAACAAAATGTGATTATTTTAAAGGGGGGTGATTATTTTCTATTCCCACTGTATGTGAAAGCATCCTCAATTTCTAATTTGTATCTTTAAATAAATTCATTAATATCCACTAAATTCCCCAAGACTACTTAATTAATCAGAAGTTTCATCTTCAAGTCCCTCCATTGCCAAATATGTTTTCCTTCATTAGATCTAAGGATTATATTAACGCGAACTTTTGAACTTTCCTTGATCTAATCTAATGCAGTCAGATTGTTTCAGTCATACAAAATGAATTCTTGATTTGAATAAAATTGAATAATTCAGATGTTACCACATAAACCACATTTTTAGTGACGTATTTATTGCACTTGAAACCATTAATGTTCACAGGATCCTAACAAATTTTATTTGAATGGAGCAGTCATGTTTCTGACAGCACATATACGTTTCATGAAATATATAGTCAAAACATTTGTCCAAAGGAATGTACAACCAGATCATTGGTTTGGTAGCAAAACACAAAACAAAACAAAACTTTATCTGTCTCAAATTGATGTTTTATGGAAACCCCATTATGCAGTGTAAAAAGTGGTAACCTGCAAAAAGTGGCTTACTATAAAGAGCTGTCTATACCTGATGCAACCCCATTTATTTCAATATTTTTGACCAGTTAATTTAGATGTTACCATTTTTTAATGTGTACAGTGTATAAGAATAGCCTTCATATCTGTAATAAATATATGTGAATGTTTGCTCATTGCTTAGCCTGTTCAGGGGTTTGACTATGCCAAGCAACACCTGGGTCAGCAGGGTGGTGATGAGGAGACCCTCTCGGTTACCCAGGAGACTATGAGTCTGCCCCACCCCATTCGAGATGCCCCTCTGTCCCTAGATAAGCCTGCACGCAAAGATGGATCCACTTCCAAGAAGAGCCTGAACAGTGAGATAAGGAAAAGGTATGTGTGAAGAAACCTAACACTTATGGAATGCTGTAAATACTCAGTATTCATGTCACAGCCCTAACAGTAATGCTGTCATTTGCTGTTATTTGGCACAGGCCCACAAAACAACTTGTCATGGAAGACATAAGCTAGAGACGCTAAATAATGTTCAAGAGAGGGTGAGATAATGGATATAGTGACAGAGACTTGTTTGATAATTGCTTTTTAAATACAACCAATGCTCAGTATGTCAGTATGATCTTAACACTGTGTTAATGAGATCACTGGCCTCTTAAAAAGCTGTCTGATAGTTAAGGTGACTGACTTAATGATTTTCATATGGTTGGATGAGCATACTGTAGCTTTCAGATAGTTTCATTGAGGAGTGTGATATAAATGGATCTCGCTTCAAACTGTCAAACTGTTTGACTTAAGTGGATATGTTCTTGATTTAGACCATTTATCTCTGAAAAAGTTGATATAATTTCTGGAGAAATGCATTCCACTCAGGTTCAGCTGAATTATATATGTAAATCATGAACTACACTACTGATAAAAAGTTTGGATAATAAATTTAAAAAAAAAATGTTTTTGAAACAAGTTGCTTATGCTCAACAAGGGTGCATACAAAATAACTGTTTTTGATTTGAACATATTTGAAATGTTACTTATTCATGTGATGGCAAAGCTGAATTTTCAGCAGCCATTACTTTTCAGTGTCATATGATCCTTCAGAAATCATTCTAATATGCAAATTTGGTGTTAAGGAAATATTGCTTATTATTATTATTAACTAATTAGGTTTTTGCTGCTTCATCTTTTGGGGTAATATTATGTTTTCACAATATTATGTTCTTACTGTAAAAAAAAAAGCATGTAACATTTTTTTTAAACTTTTGATCAAATAATTTCAGTTTTGGTTTGTATAAGAGACTTCTTTCAAAAACATTAAAACATTTATAATTATCTCCAACTTTTGACCAGAAGTGTACATGTCATAGAAAGACTCAATTTAGTAGCTCTTTCACCGACTTGAATAGTCAGGATTTTTGGAAATACTAAATCATCATAAAGTTATGTAAGAAGACAGAGAGTGAGGGAAGCATAAACAAAGAGAAGGACAGACTTATCTTCAGAATGAAGAATAAGCATATGCTCACAGCAATAAGAGGGTTGCTGAATTCAGAGTGACCGTACTGATCACACAGCTATTTGCACAAACATATTATACATTAATTTGTATCACAACATACACACACACACACACCAGTATATATTAAATAATAACTAACAATGTGGGAATCTGACAGCAATAATAGCATACAATACATCCAAAACTGCATATATATATATTTGCATATATTTTTTCCCCCTCTCTATAGAATTTCCTCAATATGTTTCATACAATAAATATGTTTCCCTGACAGAGATTAAGCCTAGTCCTAAACTAAAATGACCCTTTAAACCAGATTAACAGGTTAACAGGTTAATCATTTTTAATCATTTTGACACACACACACACACACACACACACAAACTTTCGCTGAAGTAAAACACATTGTAGGGAATCTCTCTCTCACTGTCACTGATTACAAGAACATATTTCCAGGCAATAATTTTCTTTTATTCCACACCTGATGTGTGCAGTTTATTTTGCTTGCTTTAAAAAGTTTCCTCTTGTTCAGTAAAGTTTTTTTTTTAATGTTTGACTGCAGTCCTTTTTCTGCTGCCAATGTTTTCCTTAGATTTGCTTGCTGCTTCTTTGTTCATTCCATGTTTTATAGACAACCTTTGTCATGCTAATTCAGATTAGCACAGCTGGTTTTAAAATAATCAAATTTATTTTAGTTAATGGTTCCATAGTCCAGGATTTAGTAATCTGTATTTTATCTGTGTTTCAGAAAGCCATTTTTAAAGCCATGATGAACTATTATAGAATGTCTGAATGGACTAATAAAATGTTCACAATCAAATCCAATCAATATTCTAGTTTTAGCACCACAGTGATTTGGTACAAGTAAATGTGTGTATCTGTTTGATTGTGTGTCCTTGCATTTATATGTATGTGTTTGAGATGAGAATGCAGACAAAGAAAATGACATAACCATCCTCTAATTTCACACATGCACCGACTCACCGCTGCTCCTTGTTGCTATGGTTACTTGCAGTAGGTTGCCGAGTGAGGATGGTTCCGTCATCAGCAGTGAATCAGTGAAAGAGGTCTCGGGAAAGGGCTTGAGTGTGCAAAAAGCCACAGTGCAGCAGAAACTCACGAAGGAGGAGACGAGGAAGAGTAATGGTGAGAAATGCCTTCACAGTTTCAGCACTTTCGCACTTGTGCTGTCAGGCCACAAAACATCCATGAAATGAACGTTCTTTTTCCAAAATGTCCTATTCTCATAAAGAAAATACAATCACTCTGTTCCAAAAACCTAATGAGCTGCCTCCATAGACATTTGAAGGGAGGTGTGCTCTTGACAAATAAAGGTAGGATTTCAAATAGCAGGAATAATTTTGCTAACCAGGGACGTGCACAAACATTTTGAGGGGCAGGAGCTCAAGTGGAAAAAAGGGCACTTCTCATAATGTTGACTTAACATTAATAGTTAACTGTTAATGTTGAAGCCCTAAGACTGGCAAGAGCGGATTCCAAATCTTCAAGCTACACATAGCAGCAGGGACGTGCACAGACATTTTTAGGGGCAGGGGCTCAAGTGGAAAAAAGGGCACTTCTCATATTTATTTACATTTTTTTCTAATCAAAACTTTAAATATATTAGGGGTGTGCGATATTGTCAAAAAATATATCTCAATATTTTCGGGGATTTTATAGATAACGATAATTAGATGATATTTTCCTGAGTGTGTTATTGTGCTGATATCTTAAGGACTACCGTGGACAGCTGACTCCTAACGTTTTTGATATTCTGCATATTCTGTGTGGTGATCAGTTCACAGCAGTGATAAAATAAGTTTCAATTGATTTTTACCTTTTATGGATATTTTTACCTGTATAAAGCCATTTCTAAAGTGTGCATCATCTTTTCAGTCAAATTCTTAAATTGAATCAGTCAATTAGAATAATAAGTCATTTGGGCTGTTACCAAGCAAATGAAATCAGTATTGACAAAATTAATCTTTGCAATGCAGAGAAAACACAGAAGCTGCACTGGCAAGAGCGGATTCCAACTCTTCAATACTTATCTTGCTGGATCTGTCCGCTGCTTTTGAAACGGTTAACCACCAGATCCTCCTGTCAACCCTATTGGCAAAGGGCATCTCAGGAACCGCACTCCAGTGGTTTGAGTCTTACCTATCAGATAGGTCCTTCAAAGTAACTTGGAGAGGTGAGGTGTCCAAGTCGCAACATCTAACTACTAGGGTGCCTCAGGGATCAGTTCTTGGACCACTTCTCTTCTCTTTCTACATGGCATCATTAGGTTCTGTCTTTCAGAAACATGACTTTTCATATCACTGATATGCTGATGACACTCATCTCTACCTCTCATTCCATCCTGATGATCCGAAGATAGCTGCTCGCATCTCAGCTTGTCTAACAGACATTTCTTGCTGGATGAAGGACCATCACCTTCAACTCAACATTGCCAAGACAAGGACCATCACCTTCAACTCAACATTGCCAAGACAGAACTGCTTGTGGTTACAGCAAACCCATGGTTTCATCACAATTTCACCATCCAGTTAGGCACATCAACCATAACTCCAGAAACCTTGGAGTTATGATTGATGATCAGCTGACTTTCTCAGACCACATTGCTAAAAACTGTCCGGTCCTGCAGATTTGCTTTATTCAACATCAAGGAGAGCAGGCCCTTTCTTTCGGAACATGCTTCACAACTCCTTGTTCAAGCTCTTGTTCTGTCCAAGCTGGACTATTGCAATGCTCTCTTGGCAGGTCTTCCAGCCAGTTCTATCAAACTTTTACAATTGATCCAGAATGCGGCAGCAAGATTAATTTTTAACGAGC
>NW_015626380.1:610580-640309 GCF_001515625.1 Sinocyclocheilus rhinocerous
CTCAATCCGAGCAGCTGAGTCCTTAGCCATCTTCAAGAATCGGCTAAAAACACATCTCTTCCATCTTTATTTGACCCTCTAACTCTAGCACTCTCTATTCTAATTTTATTCTTAAAAAAAAAAAAAAACTTGTCCATTTTAGACTTGCACTCTATTCATTTACTGCTTGTTTTCTTTTAAAAAGAAAACTAACACTGGCTTTTCTAATCTTTTTGTATTCTATCTGTTTTCTTTTTATTTATTATACTATTAACAAAAGCAAAAAAAAATGGCCTCTAATACTAGCTTGCTCTATTGTTTTCTATTCTATCTGTTTTCTTTTTATTTATTATATAATTAAAAAAAAACTTTCTACGTGTACTGCGTTAAGCTAACTGAGACTTGTTATAGCATTGTTTCCATTGTCCTCATTTGTAAGTCACTTTGGATAAAAGCGTCTGCTAAATGCCTAAATGCATATGTAATAAGTGAGTCATTGCGATTGAACCGAATAATTTACACGTTTGATTCATTCAGGAATGAAACACCGTCATGTTGCTCAGAGATGCAAATTGGAATTATATTTGTTGGCAAAATAGAGCAAAAACAGTCAATATTGTGTCTAAAACGTACGTATCTTAACATTAAATTCTTGTTTATTGAACTGCTGTATACAATCAATATCACATTTGTAACCATGCTACTTTTTGGTGGAAAAAACGTCAGTCTTCGTGTGATACTGATTAACTATATGAAATTATATACATATAAACATTTCTGCCCCCATATCTTGAATTTTGTGATAATTCTAAATGCATTTTAATAAACTGAATCATGCAGTGAAAGAATACGCACTGGTCTAAACTACTCGACTTCCTATTGCCTTAGCTACACTTTAGCTAATTTACATGGTAGCTCTCTTGAGTCATGGATGTTAGCAAGACAATTTAACTATAATTGCCTTTTGTTTTTTGGATAATTAGCTGTAAATTCGAGGCACAGGTAGCTTAGTCTTTTGTTCATCACCAATCACCTCCACAGCAAGACAAACACAACTGTAAAGGGAGGGAGGGCTTCACTTCTGCGCTCTCTGCCTGACCCGACCTGATATTTTGATTTTTTATTAGTTTGACGGGGAAAGCTGTGCGCAAACAGAAACACACACACATGTGCACATACTGTACATATATTAATTTATAAAAAAAATAGTATTAAAACAGATATCTCATAGATCTCTCCACTTGAAAACATAGATCTGTGTAAACTTAATCAATCCTAAATTGTTATACTTTTTGCATTCTGCCACAAATATTTTGTCAGAGGTTCCAGACTAAAGTTAGCTGATTATATTAAAATTTAACATATTTAGTAGGAAGGTAGGCTATGCTAATCAGAGGCGGACAAAGTACTCAACTCCATTACTTGAGTGAAAGTACAGATACTGCTTGTCAAATATTACTCCATTACAAGTAAAAGTTGTAAAGACAGATTTTTACTTAAGTAAATATGCTATCATTCTAAAAGGGGCAGCAGGTGCCTTTGCCTCCTGAGTTCAACATCGCCCAACAATTTTCAAATGTAAATCTCTGGTGAAAAATTGAAATGCAGTGTGCCCTAATTTAGATTAATAGGGGCAAAAATCAATCTGCCCCACTTGTTTTTACATTATCTTACATAAACCTTATGGAACAATCCATCCACATCAACAACGTGTGTATATCAGTCTGCATTTATTCAGCAACTAATAAGTCAGATTGTGAACACATCTGTTCATCTTTAACAGGTGCAGGGGGATGTGTAGAGGAGTGTACCAAATAAGTTAGAGTATAAATCCTTTAGTTTAAACGTGCTCATTTGAATAGCCTGTAAGTCCTGTTGTGTTTGTTCTGAGAATCGACATGGCTTTCTTTTCCTCTCCTGATTTCCTCCAGAACTCGCAGCATTCTAAATCAACATTCAAACACAGCAAATACAACATTAAATTCATGTTCATTTTAAGGTAACATGCATGTGTACTTGGAGCCTGTCAATCAACATTAGAGCACCACCCTCAGGCTAAATTATGGAAGCACACTAAACATTCCCTTACCAAAAAGTAGTATACTTCAAGTTTATTTTATAAGTATACATAAGTAAAGTTCAAGTATATTTTTAAGTATACTTTATGTAGTAAGTATACAAATATCAGTGTACTAGTAGTATACTTGTAAGTGTACTATTTCAATACTCCTTGGGACTAAATTGGCCCACTTTCTAGTATATAAAAGTATACTTTTAAGTATACTTTAAGTATAACAGTAGTAAACTTTGAGTACACAACTAGTTTACATCAAAATGTTTAGTTTGTACTGCAACTATACTAAAAGTGAACTTATAGGTATACTGATAGTTTACTAATTAAATACTTGTAGTAGCATTTTTAGTACACTTTGAAGTATAGTCTCAGTAAACTACTAGTTTAGTAGTTTTATACTGCAAGTATACTCGTAAGTTTTCTTTAAGTGAACTTTACATCATACTTTCATACTTTAAGTATACTACTATGTCCCTATTTAGGTATTAATTTGTATATATTTTGTTACATGAATATCTGAACATATAAAACATCAAAAGAACAGGGTATCTGCTTGTAAACAAAAACATTTTATTCTAGCTTCATGCATTCTTTTTTAAACACTTGAATGTGGTAAGTTTCATAAAAAAAAATAAAAAAAAAAATAAAAAAAAAGACTATGAATTGGATTCAGAATGATAATCAAAACGTAGATAGAGTCGATCAACACCCCAAAGCTTGACAGTCATTAGTACCTCTTCATTGGTCGACATTTTATTCCATTACGTTACACAGTTTTGATGCTGTTTTATGTCTGATGATCGTGTTAGATTACATGTGGAAGCATTTGTTGTTTCGGTGTCTTGTTGTTTCGGTGTCTTCTTTACTTGTGTTTTTTGGAAATTCTGTACAGAAGATGTGTACTAGCGCCCCCTACAGTATAACAATGAAAACACGGATTCTAGGAGCACAAGTATAGCTTAAATATATTTAGACTTTTTCTAAGTAGGCTATAAGTCAAGTATACTTAAATGTCATTTTAAGTATATTTCTGAGAAGAACATAAAGCCCATTTTTGAGATGTACAGAAAAAGTACACTAAAAGCATACTTTCCTATTTTTAGTTTAAAAGAAGTTTACTAATAGCACACTTGAATAAACTTCTTTTTCGTAAGGGTTGCCAAAAGTGCATCTACATGTGTTCAGCTTACGAGTGGTTAATCATAAATATGTATTAATTATACAACTTAAGAGAACTTAAGAGATTAATTATATAACTTAAGAGGACTTTATATGAAGTGTCTTAAACTACTATGTACTGAAATTTAAATTAATCATTTGATACGGTGAACTTATTGTGAACGTACATGTTTTTACATTGTATATATATTCTAAAATACCTGCATTTAATTATATCCGCAGTTAGTTTCTGTGATTACATCTATAATTACACCTATGACCCTACATTTACCCCTTAACCCACCAAACCTGTCTCTGACTTTAACTGTACCCCACCTCAGTAACAGTAATGATTTGCAATACAACATGAACAAAATAAGTACATTGTACCAAACAAATTGTATTTTTTGACATAAGTATATAGTAGTTAAAGATACCTAATTTAAAGTGGGACTGCTTATGACCCAGAATCTGCTTTACCTAAATTTATAGTCACTAGCCGCTACTGATTATATGCATCCTAAATATGTACAATTAAATACGATTTTCAAAATTATTGCATAATTTACTAATTTAACAAAACACACATAAGTGTTATTTACCTTTATACATCACATATTTTATTCCAGTGCTCTTTAATGACACTGTTAATTTCATGTCAAATTACAACCAGGAGTATAATGAACAAAACTGCTAAAGTAACATTGTCAACAACATATTGGCTGGCATTTTCTGTGTATTTCTTTACGGAGTCAGTTATGTTACCAGTTGTTCCTTTCTCACACTGAGGGACAGAATAAAATGTATTCACTAATGTAGTGAAACCTATCGAATAACGTCTTATGAGCTGGACCTTAATGGAAGCATATAAAAAGTCCTCACTAGCTTCTAAAGTAAGTGTGTGTTTGGGTGCAGTGTGAGGTTGTATGGTGTCTCCCAGCATTGAAAATGAGTTTTTAACTAAGGCCCTTTTTACCAGATGACCATCCTCAGAAGGAAAATAGTGATCGAGTTCATGAATGAAAAGAAGTAACCATGCTCTGGAGGTGGCAGATGGTTAGGTAGCTAGCTTGAAGCCAGTGGGGCTGTCGGTAAGAACAGGTCCAGTCTAGTCAAACCAGGTATATGACAGTTTATTGTACATCCAAGGAGTTTTGGTGCATGTAGCTGTGCGTGTGGTTTATGGTCAATTACGCACACGCAGGAAAAACAGAATGGAAGGAGTAAAACTCAGTCCTCTGCACAGTACAACCACATGCAACAAAGCGTAGGCTGTGGACACAGGTGCAGCTAATAAAGTCTGTGGACCACATGCAACAAAGCGTAGGCTGTGGACACAGGTGCAGCTAATAAAGTCTGTGAGATAGCTCTAATTGGCTTGAGATTGGGTGGGTGGAGCTTGGGGCTAACAGGGAACTGAACAGGCTAAGGGGGGTGTGGCACTGCTTTGAGGGCGCAGCTTAGGGACACAAAAACTTTACAACAATGAATGTTAATGAAACCTTCTCATCTGACATGATCTGCTCTGTCACTGTGACTACCAGCATCACAGAGGAGCAACAGGGTCACAAGCACATTTTTGCAGACACATGCATCCCAAAAGGCATACTGACAGACAGAGATAAAGGCACACCAATTGAAACCTAAATTTATTATTTTATAACCTTTTGCTTTGCAGAGGTCATACTGGTCTGGATAACACAGACTTGCCAATATACAACCCTCAACACTACACATACATGTACTGTAATAAGCACATCCCTCACAATAACAACATAAGATGCCAATATGTTCAGGTCCTGTTTGCATATGCTGCATCTGACTTTTGTCAGATGGAACTTGAGTCTGTGGAGAGATGATGTGTGCCAGAACAGATTGTTAAATTGTTCAAATTTGTCTCAAAAAGTATCTAAATAATAATAATAATAACAAAAAATGTTTTTCATAATTTACTCACCCTCAAGTAATTCCAAACCTGTATGCATAATTTTTTTTTCTTTTTTTTTTTCTTACATGAAATACAAAAAAAGAACGTTGGGCCCCAACCAGCATTGGATCACATTGACCTTTATTTAAAAAAAAAAAAAAAAAAAGATTGAGATTGGTAGAGAAGGTATAGATTACAAACACATTTCAGTTTGAAAACCTTTAATTTTCTAAGTTTAAAACAATTGTTTTCTCAAAAATTTAAATTATGTCACTTATGGCGCTTTTCCACTGCATGGTACGGCACGGTACGGCTCGGTACGGTTCACTTTTGGGGTATATGGACTATATTTATGGTGCTTTTTGGTGTTTTTCGGAGCTTGATAGATGTGGCCACTGTGAACTGTTGTGATATGTAAAAAGCCTCATTAAGATCCATTCAGTTCTCCTTTATATATTCCACAGAAGAAATAACAGCAGTGAGTAATGTTAGAATTTACATTTTTGGGTGGTGAACTATTACTTTAAAAGAAAATGGGCAGTAAGAAACTTGTTAAATTATGTCACATAGAGTCTAATTCTTTATGGTTAGGAAAAAATTTACAGTTTTGCTTATCCTATAATTTTTCCACTTCAATATTTAGATATATTCTCTCAGAAGTGGACAGACCTAATCTGTCTTGATAAATGGACAAAGTTAATTAAAATCAAAAGATATGCTGAAATCTTAGGATCAGACTTTTTCCACATTAAATAGGAAATGAGAGCTAAGGAAATTAATCTTCTACAGAAGTGATAATGTTGGCCAGTGTTGCTGTCACATAATAAGGAAGTGGATTTGTCTATATTCTGCTTGAATAATCAGATTAAGTTTATTGTTGCTGACATTAAAGTTTATGTGTTTTTGTTTTTGGCAGATCATTATGATAGTTCCTCAGGATCACTTCAGCTTATTTCTATAAAACCAATTGCAGCTCCACCCACCTACTCGCGCCCTGCATCCTCCGACCGCAGCCAGGACTCTGTTGTATTCAATGGAGAGGTAAGACTTGATTTTATTAGAGACAGCTTCAGATGGCAACCACTGACCAAAGTCCTTTTACTGACCTTCTGATGCATTTTACATCACATTATTCATTTCATATTCATCACATTTACATTTACATTATAAAAAAGAGCACTGATGACTGCAAAATTGCCACTTCAATGATGATTGGCTGACTGTTATGCAACCTCTGAAAAATCAGGGTGCACAGGTTTTATACAGCAAGGAAACAAAGTTATGTCTACAGGCTACCAGGCTGCTTGGATGCTTTTGCAAGGAGATAGACAGACAGACAGACACACACACACATTTATAGAGACCTGGCACAGATTTCTTTTAGAATAGCACTTTACCTATGGGAAATCAATTTGAGCCACATTTTTTTATGCATGCATTTTTTTTTTTAGTGAATGATTGGCCAATCCCCATTCTCTTTCTCTCTATGTGTATACAGGTAAATTTGGCTCTGAAACAGAAGTCAGACATTGAGCACTACAGGAATAAGCTTAAACTGAAGGCCAAAAGGAAGGGATATTATGACTTCCCTTCTGCTGAGGGGAAAGGTAGCACTAAAGACCTAAGTCAGCGACACAAGTACAGCCACGACAGGCCTCCACATCCACAGAACAGAGCTCAGGAACTGGAGGACGACAGGGGATCCACGTTTGTAAAGTATCACAGGAGGTAAGGGATTTAGCTTGAATGGAAATGTGTGTTTAACAAGATATGGTTGTTTTTATGCATGCTTTAATGTTTATTGTGACACTGTCTCTCAGATTTATTGATCTGCACAAATTATACCTGATGATGAAGGTCATAGTGTCATTTGTTAATCTATTAATCTACTATGGTCCCAAAAGTGTTTGGGTACTTAAGACATACTTAAAAATGACTGAACATCTTTACATTAGATAAAATATCAGATCATTAATTAATTAATAATACAATTCAAAAAAGGATGTTTGTAATGTGTTTCGTGCTTCAGAAATGTGATGTAACTGAACATCAATGCGCTCTGGTGTTTGTGGAGCATTGTGGGATTTTTCAGGGAGCGAACCTTTCAATGCACCGGAAGAATTTTGTGATTGAGACAGCCCTTAAAATGGCCAACTTGACAGCAGTTAGTTAAAGTTAAAGTATCCCAATTCCGTGGGAAAACCGCTGACTTGGCAACACTCCTCTTCTCAACCTAAGCAAAAGCTCCACTCTTGATCACAGTGGTAACCCAGGTTAATTGAAATGGCTCACAAATATAATTGAACATTAAACACTATCAAGTCTCCCCCTTTTCTCATCTTGTTCAAAAACACACCAAAAATAATACTAATGTGTAATGTGTTCTACTATGCTATTATAAGCCAGTCTCAAAGATTAAATTATCATCTGAAATTTGAAATGGCTTTAACAATTTATATTGCCTCAACTAAATAATATACAGTAGTTGTACTATGTGGTTGGCTTTCTCTAAAACAGGGACATTTGGCAAATGACGAGTATAATCAATATTCAGTGAGCTTTGTCGACTAGCTGTTAGCAATCATGAACCTTGATGATGAAAACACTGTGTGCTCATGTAACCCCTCTCCCCCGGGTCCGCTCCGCCACACCTCGTTCTCGCTGGCCTCCGTTACACTCAGAAATGTCTGTTTTTCTTTCCCCAGGAGTTCAGAAGTAGACACAAAAGCTGCTGTCACAGACATCACTGGATCAGATATCCAGTACATCCTTTGCCCGGTCTCATTAGCTGACCGAAATGCCCTTGCTTTGGAGTTTTGTCTCAGTTTAAATATTTAATTTCATTTTTGGATCCATTGGCACTCTGTCAAATCTTGTGTGATTTTCTGCTCATTGTTTAAAGAAGGAGAGCGTATCTTTCTGCGGCTTTCATCTTTCCATTTGATTAAGCCTCAGTTTCTGGAGACTACTGGCATGGCTTAAAATCTAACCCCAATGATTCGTTCAGATGCCTTGGAGAAGAAATTCTCTTGGTTTTAATATGAAGGCCTTTGGGAAAGTTTTCACTTAAAGCCTATGAGAAAAGCAAAGTGTCCCACAGTGGTATCTTTAGCTTTCATTTTCATTTGCTGACACTTCTCCACAGTGCAAAAAATAAATAAATAAATAATAAAAAAAAAAAATTCTAATTAGTATTTGTGTAATATTGACTGATATTTACATAATGGCTTTAACAAGTACAATGGCACAAGTACAATCATTATCACTTCATTAATATGTGACAGATATATCACAAAAAACGAATGTATTGTTTATTAATGTAGTATTGTAACAATGTTGTACAGTAGTTTGGTTAAATGTGAGGTGCCAGAAACTTGTGCCAAAATTTATATTAATTCTATTCTATTCTATTCTATTTTCACTCAAAATTATCTATCAATTTCTTTTAAAAAGTCAACCCCTCTGAAAGAACACTGATGATTTAAATCAGTCTTACTGAGCATTTTGAAAGGTCCTTTAAGGTGCTTTATGTATTTTTAAAACTGCTGACGACATTTATTGAAACTTTGACATCTCCAGTGACCCCTTATAGTTAAGCGTGTTATTTTTGGTGTGTTTTCTGTGTGAAAGTGCTAACCTCTGCTTTACTGTGATCTGCTGTCTAACTGGCTCATAGCTTTGACGCAGGACTCAGAATGATGAAATCTGATGAAGTTGCCTACACAGCGGCTCAATCTTTATGCTTATTAAAGTATTTCTTATCAACTCCCAGATGACTTTTCTCAGAGCAGAGTTTTTCTGTTTACTGTGAAGATCTTAAAAATGTATCTGTTGTAATGTTTGAAATTTTTTTTTTGTTAGAAAAATGTCATATTTTATGTCATTGTAAATCCATCACACTACAGCTGCTTTATCTGGCCAAAAATGGCATGCGATTGATGTTGCGATGACAGGTTTAACTGCGATATGATAACAAATTAAAGCAAAAATAGATTAAGACACCAACTCTTGGGCAGTATTCTGAGGACCCCTGCCATATCTTGACACCAGAGCATCATGGAGACATGGTGTTGACTGTTTTGTCAGTTTGTTTTATTAAACAAATAGTTATTTATATATTCTCTAAACAATGCATAGTTCTGTCATAATGTCTTCACCTTCATATGTTTTTTTTTTAAATCAGAACTAAACCTATATACTTAACACATATTCACGGTCTTACTGTGAATGGATTATCATTTCTTTTATTCAAAAGAAAAAAAAAATGTCTTCATAATCTAAAATGTAATCAAAATGTAACTTTCTCTTTCTCTGAAACAGCGTTCCTTTCAGCGACTCATACATAGACACATACATACATAGTCCCATTTACATGTTCAGATGTTACTGATGTTACTGTTCTAAACTCTGTATCTCTCTCTCTCTCTCTCTCTCTCTCTCTCTGTGTGTGTGTGTGTGTGTGTGTGTGTGATGGTTTCAGACCCTCTCAGGTGAGTCACCCCACACATCGTAGCAGACAGTCTCTAAACAGTCCCAATCCTGGAGGAACAGAGATGGATCTTCTGGTCATGAGAGAGCGACCCAGAAAGGGGATCCGTAACAGTGGCTATGATGTGAGTGTTCTTCATGAAAAGCTGTATAAAACATTAGCAAAAATGGAAAGGCTTCAAAACACACAGCTGGCAGAGCATGGTGCCAGCAACAGCAAGGTTGTGACTTCGGATAAAAGCATCTGGCAAATGCAAAGATATATAACATTGGACAGTTACAAATGATTTTGTAAGGCATTGCTTGATTGTTATTGGGTGGAGTTGTGGTTGGGTTGAGCTACGCTTGGTTAGTTGCTGCTGATAGTCTATTCAGGATTTGTTGTTCTGCCGTGTTTCTTTTTTTTCTTTTTTTTTGTTAAAGAACAAGTGCTGGTTGTTTGAAAGAATAATCATAAGTTCATCACTATGGAAACAGAAGCACAATGGTTTGGTTTGCAGATGGGAATAAAGAATGGAATCAATGTTGACCACTTCTTATTTCTTTACTGTAAATAAATAAATAAACAAATAAAGCTTCTAAGCTTGAAGCTTACATGTGACATTATCAACACAGAGTCAGTGGCATGCAGTTGTATCCCAGATCTTATTAAGTGAAATTCACTGTATTATGCTGGCTATGTGCACCTCTCAGCTATTGTAAACATACTTACATGTTTTATTTGAAATAGCTTACCTATTTTCAGCATAAAACACAATTATTTTCAGAACAAGTGGAAAACTGTCCTCTTTATGTATGCAGTATTAAAAAAGGCACATTTTTGTCTCTGTCAATTTTGCATAAGTTATACTCTAGTGGATTCAACTCTTTTCATCTGTGTCCCTGTACGTAATGTGGATTCTAGCACTGAATGAGACATAGCTTTAGTTCTATTGATTACAGTTGGAATTAGTTGCTGTTGGCTAAATTACTGCAGATCCTCTTACTGATGCTTTAAAAAGGATTGTTTTATGTGGTGCGCTTCACCACATCTCTTGTACAAGTACTTCACGTCTCACATTTGATGCACAGGAAGGAACAAAGAAACAGACTGTGTCTGAAACCTGTATAAAGGCACCTTTTAAGGAAACCATCCTAAGGATTTTAGATCAGCTTCAGCATCGAATGATCCAGCTTATGGAATTCCAGTAGCAGATTTCCAAAGAGGTAAAAATTCCCCTAGGCCACTGATCTATATAATGACTGGATTGCTCATTATCTGCAATGTGGTCTTTTCGGGCAGGATAAGCGATATATTGAAATCGTTAAGATGGGTGTGTCAGCTGCACACTTGCTGGCACAGGTAACTGATACAACACAAAATACATTTCTTTATGTACATAATTATGCACGAAATAATAAACATTAACATATAGCTGGTATTAGTTTCAGAAATATATATTTAAATTTACAATAAATATTACAATACAAGCCTCTGCTACTATATTGCTCTATATTGTATTGAAATTCAAAGCTTACCATGCGTCATCTTGGAAATAAAGCTTCATGTCTTTAAGTCCATACCGTATGTTGTCAGTGTTATTTCTTTGAATGATGTTATAAAGCATGTGTTTTTCTTCCTGATTGAGCAACATCTATTTCAGACTCTACAAGATTGCGCAAATGGTGTTTTACTAACATTACAATTTCAATAGAAATTAGCAAATTCATTGTTGAAACATTTACATTTATCATACCGTATGAATAAAAACAATAAAACAACATAATTACATTGTTGTTATGTTATGCACAACAGTGAATAGGCTAACTGTAAAAGGTGAATTAAAGTATATGCGCATACAAAACATACATTTTTTTTCAGATTTCAGAATGAGCATTTGTAATATATATGTTGAGGATCTCATCCGTCCGATGTTCATCATGTTCATCTGATGTTCACTACTGTAATGAATGTGATAAGTAACTTTTCAATATGGGGAAATTCCCGACATTAAACAAATAACTATTTTCAGGTAATTTGCATTGTAAGAATGTACAGGGATACTTCAGATATAAAAACACTTACTCGTTAGGTGATGTTTTATCATTAAAATAATACAATTTCCTATTAATTCAATAAAATGTGTTGGAATACTCGGGAATACCAAGCGGTGGCGCTGTGGCTTCTCTTTTATGACGTGATGAGCAATCCAGTTCTCTATTACAGATTAGTGCCTTAGATTTACAATGGCAGAATGCTCAAATGGGCCAAGACTCCTCTAACTCACACGGAATTTTGTCTAGCAGCATGCTAGTACCATGCTAATGCATGGCACGCAGTACACATAATTTTGTTACGTACGTATGTTCCCTATCTCTCCGGTTGTGTCGCTGACGTTTGTGGGGAACGCATCCAATAGTGCCATGCTATGAGCAGATACAGAATGAAGCCTTCTCTGTGAGACCAGCCCCAGAGCACTTGTGTTGAGGACTCCTATAAGCATGAGCCAAGATGAGCCATTAGGCTGAGGACCACAAGATATAGCCTTTTCCATATACAAAAGGGAAAACGGGGCAGAATTAAGCTGACAAAATCCGTGCCTGGGATGTCCAAGTTATAGAATATGGTAAAGGTAGACAGTGACAACCAGCCAGCGGCTGCACAAATTTCACCAAAATAAATTCCGCTGGACCACGCCCAGGAGGAGGCCATCCCTCTGGTGGACTGGGTCCTCACACCTATTGGGCACTGCAAGCCAACTGAGGCATAAGCCTATGCTATAGCATCAGCTGTCCAGTGAGATAGTCTTTGCTTCGTAACTGGCAGCCCTTTAGAGCGGCCTCCGAAGCACAAGCTGAAACGATTAGTCGACATTATTGACAACATCGACAATAAAAAAATGTCTACAAATATTTTTGTTGTCGAGTAGTCATTTGATCTCATATGACCTAATGTAAGAGCCTGCAATAATGCGGTTTGACCAGTGTGGTGCTGTAGTGCAAGACTGTAATTTAGCCCTCCTGGATACAATTCAAGAGAAGAAGACAGAGCAAACGCAGCCAACCCTGAAGCTGTTGAGCGACGTTTGGATGGATTTGTAAATATATTCTGCGCTTTCCTCTCAGTAATGAATTAAAAACTCATCTGATTACAGCGATGTGGATGTTTGCATGAGCTCTGCAGTTCAGTACTCCAGCAAAGTCCAGTCACGTCACATTTATTTATATAGTACTTTATGCAATATATAGCCTTAAATCAAGCAGCTTTACAGTATTGAACATGAAAAACCAGAGTCAGTGTCGCTTTCAGTTAGAATTACAATTTGATTTTCTGTTATAAACCAGTGTGGAGCTAGCTAATGATAAAATATTTTTATTAGTGGGAAAAAATGAATTAAAGTGATAGTTTGGTTTGTAGAGATCAAAGCTTGATCTAGCTCAGGACTGTTTTGATTATCATAACCCTATACAGTATTTTAAGAGAGATTATGTTGTGAATAACATAGTTTCTCCAAAAATAAAACGTCTCATCACTTACCTTTATTTTGTTTCTTATCCATATGACTTACAAAAGGTGATAGTAGGCAGAATGTTGTCATTCAGTTACTTTTTCATATAGCTAATTAAATGGTGAATGAGAGAGTTTCTCTGTCATCTCATTTTGTGTGCCAAATATATTTATTTGTATAAATTAATTGTATAATAATTGTAATTACATAATATTATATTTAAAAGCTGAAGTGATTACCTTTATTTATTTGTTAGAATATGTATAACTCAATAATCAGTGAAATAATCGACGATCAGTTGATTAATCGTTCTAATAATCGTTAGATCAATCGATTATCAAAATAATCATTTGTTGCAGCCCTACACGTGGACCATGTCACAACCCGGGTCCAGGCTCCGTGCTGAACACCACTCACAGAAGACTGACCATTTAAGGGCGTAAAGGCGCCTTGTAGATGGGGCTCTAGCCTCTAAAATGGTGTTACTAACACTCGCGAGGAGCTGTATAGGCTCCCGTCGAGGAGCCAAACATGAAGGCTCCACAACTCTGGCCAGGGGTGCCAAATCATGCCCTTCACTTGCGAGAGAAGGCCCTTTCTCAGTGGTATTGGCCAGGGGGCTGCTGGTAGCAGCTGAATCAACTCAGGGAACCACGTCTGATTCCTCCAGAGTGGGGCCAACAGGAGGACTGAGCATTTAACTTCCCTGACCCGTCTGATAACCTGAGGAAGCAGGGAAGTTGGGGGGGAAGGCGTACAGGCGAGCACTGGGCCAATCGTGGACCAAGGCATCTCGCTGTTTCAAGAAATAAATTGGGCAGTGAGTTGTCTTCTGAGGCGAAGAGGTCCACCTCTGCCCTCTCGAAGATGGACCAAATCATTTGAACCACTGGAGGAAGTAGCCTCCATTTTCCTGGAGCTACATTGCCTCTGGACAGCACATCTGCTCATAGGTTCAATCTGCCAGGCTCATAGACTGCTCTTAGTGAGAGGAGTTTACTCTGTGCCCATAACAGGAGGCACCAAGTCATCCTGTAAAGGGAGCGTGACCTGATACTCTCTTGGTGATTGATGTACGCTACCACCGTCATGTTGTCTGAGCGGACCAGGACGAGGTGCCCCTTTAAGGCTGGCAGGAAGTTTTTCAGGGCCAGGCAAACTGCCATCATCTCAAGGCAGTTGAAATGCAGGCGTTGCTCCAGGCTTGACCAGGAGCTGAACGCTGGGTTGTCCTTGAACAGAGCTCCCCAACCCAAGTTGGATGCATGTGTCGTAACTACCTTCCTCCTGGAGGTCAGTCCCAGTTGAACACTTGATAGAAACAGGCGAGAAGTTGTCCAGGGGGCCACAACTCTGATGCAGCGATGGGTTACCCTGATATAAGACCGGCCCAGGCGCCAGGCATGGAACGGAACATGGGCTTTGAGCCAATACTGGAAAGGCCACATATAGAGCAGGCCTAGAGGAATCACAGAAGAGGCGGCCGACATAAGGCTGAGCATCCTCTGAAAAACCCTGAGGGAAGTAAAGTCCCTAATTTGAATGACACCACCAGTAGCAGAATAGTCAGGGATCGTTCCATCATAATCCAAGCTCGCATTTGGGCTGAGTCTATAACAGTCCCCAGAAAGACTACTTGCTGTCTGGGAGACAAATAACTCTTGGTTAAAGGTGACCTATTATGCCACTTTTTACAAGATGTAAAATAAGTCTCTGATGTCCCCAGAGTGTGTATGTGAAGTTTTAGCTCAAAATACCCTACAGAGAAGTTTTTATAGCTTGTTGAAATTGCCACTTTTAGAATATGAGTCCCTTTAAATGCAAATGACCTGGTGCTCCTGCCTCCCTTTTCAGAAGAGGGCGGAGCTTCAATATCTCATACCAATATTGGCCTTTGCAAATAAACATTCCATTATTAGTACAAGCTTGTTATCTTTACAGAAAATGTACTCGGTTTTAGTCTATGGGGACTCCTATGCTCGCTGGTGCAACTGTGTTAATACACCTTATAAAAGTGATTTTTGCATAATAGGTCACCTATAAATTTATTGTCAACCCGAGACGCTCCAAGTGGCTGAGCAGCAGTGACCTGTGAGCAACGAGTTCCCATTCTAATCTGGCTAAAACCAGCCAATCGTCGAGGTAATTCAGAATGCGGATTCCCATCTGCCTCAGAGGGGAGAGAGCCGCGTCTATGCACTTTGTGAAAGTGCGTGGGGCCAGAGACAGTCCGAATGGTAGGACTGTATATTGATAGGCCACTCCCTTGAAGAACGGTCAATGATGGGGGGCTATGTGGATGTGAAAGTCTTTCAGATCCACTGTCAAGGACTAGTCCTTGGGACATATTTGTGCGAGCTTCTGTTTCAGAGTTAACATCCTGAATGGCCGTCTTATAAGTGAGCGATTCAGATGCCTGAGATCGAGAATGGGTTTGAGCCCACCATCTTTTTTGGGAACGAGGAAGTAGCGGCTGAAAAAGTCTGACTCGCTGTTCACTGAAGGAACCATCTCCACGGTGCCTTTTGCAAGCAGTGTTTGTACTTTGAACCGGAGAACATGAGCTTCGTTGTCCCGTACCAAAGTCTGAGTAATACTTCTGAAATGAGATGGCCTGCGAGTAGGGCTGCACGATAAATCGAAATGGAATCGAGATCGCGATTCGACAGAAGCTGCGATTGTCATGCGTATCTTTCAGTGAAGCACGGTTCTGTGATCAGCAGTAAATCTCCATCCAAAGGCCAGAGGGCGCTCTCGCGCTGAAACTCCAAATACGCCTTGCAGAAGAAACCCAGAAAATGCCTATAGGAAGCCACATCATCTCACAGAAGGATTTATTTCAAACACTCGACTGACATTATGAAGTGAGTTTGGAGTAAAAATATGTTATTAAATGTGGTATTTTCACATGCTTTCAGATGGAGCAGCATTTACTTCACAGAGCCGTATGTGCGCACATAATCGCGCAATAAAATCAATTCTGCTCCATCTGAAAGCACATGATGATGATTTCCTGCTGATTACAGAACCGGCATTACTATCAAAATGCGCATGACAATCGCATTCGATTAATCGTGCAGCCCTACCTGCGAGCGAACTGGAGTGAGTAACCTCATTTTATGATATTTAGAACCCAGCTTGATGCATCCAGGATGGCTTCCCAAGCCTGGAGCCAGATGGCAAGTGGTTCTATTTTTACAAATGTTAGTTCGCCGCATGGGGGTGGGGAAATGATATTCGTGGATATAAGGAGAAATGCTCTTATGAGTATGTGGGTCCGCTATCACAGCGGTAATTTGCTTGGGTACGCACTGAACTTGAAGGACATGCACAGATAGAATAATATGTCCAATGCTCAGAAACGGTCGGAGGGGTGGAGAATGAGCGCAAGAGTTCCGGCCTTGGCGAGAACTGACCCTCTCCTCTTCCTCTTTGTGCACAGATGAGGACAGCTTCTGAGGCTCCAGCAGCACTCTGGGGCGGGGACCTTGGTACTTCGGGTAGGGATACCGTCTTGCTGTCTGGGGGTGCTGCTGAAGCCCAGGCTCAGATTTTTGGTGGGAGCTTAGGCGGCGCCAGCTTTGCAGGTAACTTGCAGGCAACTTTTTCTGTGCCTCAGTGAAGCGCACAGCAAACCCATCCACGGCAGGGCCGAATAGTCCCTTGGGTGACACTAGCGAGTTGAGGAAGGCGATCTTCTCAGCGTCCATGATCTTGTAAGATTCAGCCAAATGTGGTTCTCCAGCACCACCAAATTGGCCATAGCCTTGCCAATTGCCTGCAACATTGCCTTGGTAGTGTGCAGAGCCAGGTCAGTCTCTGTGCACAGCTCCTTGAAGGCGTTAGGGTCCATGGCCGTGTTGACTGTGAGAGAGAAGGGGCTTCGGGCTCTTCGTCCGGAACCCACCCATTCTTCACTATCTGACGCCGTCAAGGACATGGAGTCATCGATGGCAATCTCCTCTGAAGCGCTGAAAGAAACTAAGCCGCTCGTAGCTGACCAGGGGCATTGATCCTCCTGGGTGAAGCACACCGTCGAGATGAGGCGATGTGGGGAGAGTGGAGCACACGCGGGGGCTGAGCAGGCGTGACTTCACTCGAGCCCGCTGTCAGAGCCCCGCTGTTTCTTTCTCTTAGGAGAGAAAGGAAATGGGAGAGCAGAGCGGGGAGGACTGCCTTCATTAAAGAAGGTGATCCGCGAGCGAAGATAGGAGATAGAGATAGAGACTCATACTCTCACAATGAGAACATGATGTCTCAGTAAGCGCAGCCTCAGTGAGAGCGTCTCGGTGACGCACTCGCTGTGCCCGTCTGCATCCCCTGCACAAGCCACACTTGCGGCGCGACATTTGCAACAATGTCGCAGAGGAAATTTGCTCAGGAAAATTGCTCTTTTTCAGTGCCGGATGACCACGGGGGAAGGTTTCTGCTTCTTCCACTGCTGGGGCTCTTCTTCAGCGGCGAGCAGCAGGCTAAGCTGAGTCAGTGAAGAGATGATCCCATCTCTGAAGGAGAAAATTCTGATGAAATGGTTCTCTGAGCCAACTTATATAGCGATCAGCTCCTCCCCTTTTGGTGAGTTAGAGCACCATTTGTTTGTGCAGCTACACAAACATGAAAAAATCAGGCTTCAGTAACAGAGTAAACAGGAGTTTCCCCACAAGCGTCAGTGACACAACGGGAGAGACCGTTCGATAGAAAACCATGTATAACCATGTGTACAAGTGTCTTGGTGGAAGAGTGGGGCAACATCTGCAAGAACTGGCAATTCTGGTGCAGTCCATGATGATGAGATGCGCTGTAGTGGCCACACAAAATACTCACTGTGACTTTTGTTATTGACAACTGTAAGGCATTTCCGAACATCACACAAACCAGATGAGAGTCGTAAAAGCATGAACCATGGTCAGCCCAGGCAACTTTCTCCAATGAGTTCCTGTCTCGCTCTGCTTATCTTTACAAAGAAAACACGGAGCTAATGATTTGCCAGGCCACCTCCTTTTCTTCGGGGACTCAATATTCCATTTCTGTATGATAAATGCCTGTTAAATTTCACTAATGCACTAACCTAACTTGAAGGAATACAGTATAAAGCTGAGTGTCATTGGGATAGCAATGAATAATGACTCCATGTTTGCTGACAATGTTGCCCAGGGGAAGAATATACAATGAAAAAGCAGAGGGCCTAATACTGATCCCTGTGGAACTTGTGTGTGATCTGACATGTCTTCATTAACACAAATAAACTGATAGTGATTATGGTAGGATCTAAACCGTTCTAAAGCCTGCCCACAAATGGCAACATGATGCAGAAGGTGGTATGCCACAGCATCACAGCTATTGTCTAACAATACTAGAAGGGAGATGTGGCTATTTCAGATGATATAAGCAGGTCAATTGTAACTTATTTGTAACTTGACAAGTGCAGTCTCTATACTACAATGGGGCCTAAATCCTAATTGAAATTCTTTACAAATATCCTTTCTTTGCAATTAGTTATGAAGATAATTGTGATTTTTTAAAATATATTTTTAATAAAATATTTTTTATACAAACAGGAGATTTTAGATTGACCCATAATTAGCTAATTCTCTAGGATTATTCTTTATTAGGAGTTTTATTACTGCCAACTTGAAACTTTTGGAACTTGCCCTAAGAAAAGCGAATAATAGAGAAGAGCTGCTGAGCTTAGAAAACAAAACTCCCACACTGTTAAACCAACCTGTATTGAATGAGAATAGATTGTACACCATTTATTTCTGCTATTATTGTGTTTTATGAGTATTTGTGTGTTTAAGATAGAAAGAGACACATGAGAGACTCACAAAGAAGAAGATATTTTGATGATTAGCTTTATATATTATCCTAAAGATAATGAGAACTCGTTCTATCACTTCATTTTACCAGCACATAATTCACTTGTTCAAATGAAAGCTCAGGGGTCATGTTATGAAAAGATTTAAAATGAAAATGGTAATTTGGGATGGAAGGGAAAGTACCTGATTCATAAAGCATCTCAGAATGGTAGGGCTGTTGTGGGAACAAGCTGTATGCAGGTGTAGCTTATTACCAAAATAAATTGTCACGTCATTATACATTTTATTTTTAATATAATTTTATTTTAAATCTTGAAATTTTTACTTGCAGATTGTTGAAAAACCATTGCCAGTTTAAAATGTTGTCATTTACAGTGCCCTCCACTAATATTGGCACCCTTGGTAAATATGAGCAAAGGTGGCTGTGAAGATAATATCTGCATTGTTCATCCTTTTGATCTTTCATTCAAAAAAATCACAAAATTTGAACCTATCATTGAAGTAAAACAATGGAAAGTGGGGGGAAAATCTCATTATGAAATAAATGTTTTTCTATAGTTCACGTTGGCCACAATTATTGGCACCCAATTATTGCAACGTCATTTTCCCAAGATAACAGCTCTGAGTTTTCTCCTACAATGCCTGATGAGTTTGGAGAACAGAATACCTGACAAGACATCAGAGACCATTCCTTCATACAGAATCTCTCCAGATCCTTCAGATTCCTAGCTCCATGTTGGTGCTTCTTCTCTTCAGTTCACCCCACTCATTTTCTATAGGGTTCAGGTCAGGGAACTGGGACGGCCATGGCAGAAGCTTCATTTTGTGCTCAGTGACACATTTTTGTATTGATTTTGATATTAGTTTTGGATCATTGTCCTGATGGAAGATCACAGCCTATTATAAGATTTCTAACAGAGGCAGTCAGGTTTAGAATTTTTTATCTGTTGGTATTTGATACCACACTATCACACTTCAGACTTAGATTTTGTAATATTTGTGCATCTGTTTCTTTGTTCTTTGTCTGTTGCAGACTGAGCCAGAGATTATTGAAGAGACTGACGTTGACCGACTGGCGGGCCACCATTATTTTGGCTGTGGTCGACAAATCAAAGGTCAATCTGAGACATCAACGCTGAGTTCCCAGCCTTCCATAGATGAGGTTCGTCAGCAGATGCATCTGCTGCTAGAAGAAGCATTTAGTCTAGCTTCAGCTGGCCACTCTACTTCCAGCAGACACCATCACTCTCACCATCAGCATCCACCACTGGGACCCTATGGCTTGGGTCCAGTCATTCCGTACTCAGAGGTGGTGACCAGTGCACCGGGCACCACGAGTCAAGGGCAGGGAGGCCTACAGTGGGTGCCAGCCTATAGACCAGACCCTTACCAGTGCAGCCTTGCCAAACAGGTACAGTTATAGATCTGATCTATATATATGTACAGATATATCAGAAATTATCTTCCTTGCTTAAAACTTTTATATGCTAACATGTACATTTTTCAAAAAGGCATTCAGGTTCACTCAGCTTCCTGAAATGGCTCTTGGGTCTCCTCCACCCCCTGTCCCACCAAGAACAGGCCCTCCTCCTGAGTCATCACTGCGACGGTCATTACATTTCCACATACTTTGCCTTTTTTTCTGGCAGTAAACAGTGCATGAGTTTATTCAGCACTTATTAAAGGAATATTTTCCCATAATTTACTATCATTTCAAACCCAATTGACTTTCTGTCTTCTGTGCCACACAAAAGGATGTTCACAATCCAAACAAGACAAGTAAATGTGGATAAAGCTACACATGGTACTGTGGAGAAACAGTACCATTAAAGTAGTACATATAACTTGTGTTCTATATTCTAAGTCTTCTGATAGCTTGTCATCATTATTCAAAAATTATTAATTATTATTATTGTCATTATTAAAAAAAAAGAAAAAAAAATGTCAGCTTAATTTTTAAGTTCTGTATTCATGTTAAGTTTGGTGTCATTTGTTGTAACTGTTCTCTCTGTATCTATATCTCACTGAAATCTGTATACATGATGCAGTAGGCTTTATAGGGTTAATTGTACTTATTTATTTATTTATTTATTTTTTTGGAGCTTGACAGCATCAGTAGCCATTCAGTTCCATTGTAAGGGAAAGAACTGACAGGACATTGTGTTCAGCATTTCTACAGAAAGTCATATGGGTTTGGAACAACATTCATCATATTCAGGTTTATTCCGGTGCTAAATTCAGAAGTGTATTTTTCAATTTTAAATAACTGTGGTGAAGTCTGCCATGTCATGCTAATTATTTATGTAAAGGCAGCAGATTGACTTTGCTAGTAAATCGATACTGTCACCTGGTGGTGAAACCATGTCAATGCATGTATGAAATTGTTGCCATGTTTTTCAGGTCATCTTCTGATCTTGGTCGGAAAGGTCATTGTTCTGAGTCGTCAGTGCCGAGTCAGCACGACAGCGCCCCACACAGGCCAAACAGCAGAGCGCCACTCCCACCTGTCACTACTGAGCCCATTCCCAACCACTCAGGTTAGTGTGTGTGTGTGATTGTATGGGTTTATGTGTGTCTTTGTGCACTAGTTTGTTTGTGTGTGTATGTGTGTGTGTGTTTCCTACGAATTATAGTGCATTAGTTATGCATTATTGTTATTTAAAGTTAGGAAAGTGTAACACCCTTTGATGCATAACTCATCCTGGACCATTGATGGCACATGAAGGATACTTCAAATTGTGAAACGTGTTGAGGAGAGTTTGGCTGCTACTTTTTAAAATGATCTGACGATAAAACAGGTAAAAAATATCTTTGATACTATCACTGAAAGAAGGACTTCAGAGATTTTTGAATGGCCTATTTTGATGACATAGGAACTACTTATAACACCTTAGGAACACTCTGGCAACAACCAGTTACACATTAGCATTGTGGCCGTGAGTTTGGCACAGGCAAGCGCACTGCTCACATTTTTTTTCAGAATATGGTAAAATGACTTAATCTCAGTATTATTTCTGATAATAGCATGAATATGTTCCAAAATGTACCCTAAACTCAAGGGGTGTGCGATATTGAACAAAACATAATTTCTCAATATTTTCTGTGATCTTTTTTGATAATGATAACTAGACAATATTTTTATAAGTGTTTTTATATGTGTACATTGGCTGGTTTAGGCCTGTCATGGACAGAAGACTTCCAAAGCTTTTGACAACCTTCATTCTGGGCAGTGGTCAGTTCACAGCAATGACATGCTTGCTCATGTGATATTGCTTAACAAATATAATACAAAAACTCATACAGTTGCATTTTTGCCTCCATGTATTGAATTTTGGGGGTATTCAAACTGCATTCTACTGCTTTTTTTCACAGTAAAAAGCATGCACTCTCAAGGTTTGCTTTTGGTTGTTTTTTGCAAAGTGAGTGACATTCGATAATTACAGTATTATCATAGACAGTGCATATATTGGCCACCCCTATGAAACTCTCATTCTTTTTTGTCCCACAGGAAATCCCATGACAGCAGTGTACGCCATCCCAGCCAGTCGTCCAGGATACACGGGATATTTCATCTCTACGCCACCCTCCTCCTACCACAGCCCATCCTGGATGTCTTACCCCCCTGAACCCGAGGATGTGCCTCCTCAGTGGACCGAATCTGTAAGAATGCAGTTATCACACAGTCCTTTATCATGTGTCCAATTCTGCTTCACAAACTGGGTTGCATCCCAAGACCCCAACGTTACAGTGCATGCACCATTAATACAATTTAATGTGGCGTAAACCTCATGGACTGCAACCAAGGGAAGCAGAACTGGTCTGTCACATGTGCCTCTATACATTGTTCTGAATTTAGGGGGCATTCTGTCAGATCATGTGACCTGCCCTTGGGCGCAAGACTCATCTTTTTGGATTGTCCTTCTTATCCCTGTTTGTGTGTGCCTGCATTCACACGGTGTCTTTTTGCAGAACCAGTGTCATTTAGAAACCATTTGCTGAACTGAATTTATCGCTGACGTTGAGTGGAAACAACAAATTTCCAGGGTAGATGAGCACATTTCTTCAAGTGAACACTTTTCTTTTTTCTTTTTTTCCTCCTTTTTTTCTTGCAAATACCTTTACAATTCCAGGTTGTGAATTAAGGAAAGCAAACAAGATTAAAAATTTAAGTAGATTAAAAAATTGAATGTCACAAGCAGGGTTGAGTGCAATTCAGAATCAAATTGCAAATACCTTTACAATTCCAGGTTGTGAATTAAGGAAAGCAAACAAGATTAAAAATTTAAGTAGATTAAAAAATTGAAATTCAATAAAATGTTCATTCTGATATTGCTTTTCTGCTACAATTTACAAAACATTATTAAGAATAAAATTGTACAAAACCTTTCAAAACCATTTATTTTAGCCTTTGTCTTTATGTGACTAGTAAGTATTTAAAAAAGTGTCAGTTGCATTTCATTTATATTTCTAAGAATTTTTCTAAGAATTTTCTTACAAATTTCTTAGAAATTATGTTAAGAACTGTCCTCTTTTTTCTCTAAGATTTTCAATCAATGTAATTATATCTAATGAATTTCTTTTTTATTTATTTAATGTCTATATTTATTTTTATAAATGAATCTGAAGACAATTTGATGGGCATTTTGCATTGCCACATGCCAAAATTAAAACTGGTTTTGATGGCAGAGTCAAATAATTTGATATTTCTTTAAACTAAATGCAAAAGTAAGTCTAATGATTTATTATGAAAATGCATTCTACATATCTGGGAATAAATAGGCTTAATTAGTCAACATTAATAATTTAATTAATTATGTTTTGTTGCAATAAGTTGGACTAATGTGTTGGTCTAATGAGTGTTGTGTGACTGTTGTATATGTTTGAATGGCAATTTAGTAAATGTATCATCTTGTCGGGTGGAAAATTCAATTCCAAATTATACTCAAAAAGGAGTCAATTCTAAAATTTTGAATTATGCCCAACCCTGGTGACAAGGTGACCCTTGTTCAAAGTGTTTATGATTTCATAATTCATAGTTTAATGAAAATGATCAAATCACACAATTCAAACTTGTTTGAATGGAATGTCACTAATATTACTTTGAAGTAGATCCTTAAGCTTTTCGTTTCCTTATCGTGATTGTCGTCCTTGTGCATTTGTCTATTGGTTCCCTTTTTAACTATAGAATTTGGTCAACTGCAGCACAGATCAAGACTCACTAAAATTAACAATACACCCTAGCTGAATGGTTTTAGCACAGGCCTTGTTGAATGCTACCTGTTTTCTCTTTCAGATGCCCCTACCAGGCTACGCAGCGGCCTTTCCTCACCCTCATTATCCTCAGGGCAGTCCTCTCCTGTGGCACCACCGGCAGGCCATTCAGGGTGGTCCAGATAATCCACCCTCTTCCTCCAATGCAGTGTCCCAGCAGAGTCTAGCAGAGCCCAGAGATCTGGTCAGCCCCGACACCCCCCTCAGCAGCCTTTCCACTTCAGCCCTAGTCAAAGCCATCCGTGATGAGGTGGCCAAACTGGCCAAGAAGCATGCAGACATGTTTGAGTTCCAGGTGTAGAACTTTCCGGTGGATTCATGGACTAGCTGCACTGAGACTGAACAGTCTGATACATTTACGACTTCTGATTTCACCAGATTAAATCATATTTCACTGGATGCTTTTTTTTTTCTTTCAGTGAAACACCTGTCTACTTTTAACAGTTTTTGTGTGGTTCTTTTTGCCATTGTACTATAACATTAATATGCAATTAAACTTTTTTTCTTTATTGTAGTATAACTTATTAATATATTAATATGTTTTTAAAGATTTTATTTAATGGGACAATATGGAAATCCATTGAGGTTACTCGAGAGTCAAGCACTGTACGTTTGACAAAAATCTTCATTTGTGTTCCAAAGACAAACAGAAGTCTTGGGTTTGGAACAATGTGAAGGCATTAGGGGTGTAATGGTTCACAGAAGTCATAGTTCGGTACATACCTCGGTTTCGGGGTCACGGTTCGATACGAGTTCGGTACAGCAGGAAATTCATTTTTGTATTTATTTTGAACAGACAGTAGTGCTACACACACATGTAGCATGAAGAGTTGTTTTGATTTGAATTAGATTGTATAATTTCAAGCAAAAACAGAATGATCTGACTTTAGACTTGTGAAATTATGCTACATAAGACACCTGCACAAAACAAAAACAGCAGACGGACTGAATGAAAACGCAAATTTATTCTCTGACAGCAGGTGGCGCCTATGGAACAGCAGCGATATAGAGTTTCCTTGGTTAGCGCTGTAAACTAAGCAACGCTGCGCTTATAAACACTACTTTATTATGCATTATATGGAGGTAAGAGGAAAAGAAAATGCCATTTCTGAAGACTGTCAGTTCCTCTCAGAGATGCATTCATATAACCCCCCACATATTTGTCTTCCTATATTTCGAGCATCGCGATCTGCCTGGTACAGTATTTTCTCCTCTTTAAAGACTTCATAAAAATTCCACACAAATTACATTTTGATTTCAATGCAGTTTGTGTGCATTTCAGAGATCAGCCAAAATAAAAACCAGTTCAGATTTATAGCCAGTCAACTGAAACTTCCCCACACTGCTGATAAAAGCAGGCGGTTCTTCGAGCTCTTGCATGCCATCTGAACTCTCTGTTCTTGTTTTGGGTTGGTGCATAGATCGTCTCTTCTTCTGCTCTTTCCTGTTGTGATGGTTCCTGTTCTGGATTGATCGCACTGACTGTATTCGGCGTCTGACTGCATGAACCGAACCGTTACATCCGTACCGTTACGGTTTGGGACGAATACATGCACTGTTACACCCCTAGAAGGTATACAAATGAAGACAGATTTTTTTAACTATCCCTTTAAAGTAGAAACAAACTGACCAATTGCAGTGTGAAGAACAAAACAGATTAAACCAACTAACAGTCATTTCCAAAGCTCAAGAAAGCAAGAAGGAACATGTTGTCACAACTGGGTGCAATTTATAATAAAATAAAATTCCTACCAATAAATTCACACATGATTTTGTGCCTGCAATAGCTCTGAAATGTCAAAAATTTTAATTACTTATCTGTTAACTGAATGTGATGCTACATGTTGGACACTTACCATGTAGACATCTTTATGAGGGCATTAACCAGGTTAAACTAGAACGGTTTAACAGTACATCCCAATGAGCAGTTTTTGCATCTACAGTATGCTGGCTGCAGGACCTGCCCAGAAACCTTAGTGAAACCCCTGCCCTCACAGTCTTCATTCATGTAAAATTACATATGTCTTCTACCCTGACTAAGGCCCATGGCAGCAATATTTTTAACTTTAAAGTGCTTAATTCATTTACATAATCAACAGAAGGAATGCGGTATGCTTTACAGTAATAGCTTGAGATATAACAATATGCCATGTGAAATTGTTCTGTTAAAGGTGCTAATATAGGTGTACTGCTTCATCATTGGAGTAAAATATAAAAGAGATTTATGATAACCAAGTGAATGAGTCACATGGTTTTTTTTAAGTAGTTGAAGTAATGTTTTATATGCCAAAACAATTATTTACTTCAAAGCAACTTTTGATTAGTTTATGAGTCTGACATGCACTTTACCCAAGATATTTTTCCACATACATGTCTGAACAATTACCCAGAAGTTTGATGATAATCACTCTAACATCTCAACAATTATCTAGTATTTTCATTATCAACTTGGCCCACATCATCTTCCTAACTAAAACTATTAACTTTAGCAATTTACTATTCATTAGCTTGAGCATGCTGTGTGTACCATGAAGCGGCTATTGAAAACAGGAGTGCTGATGGTTTTTGTGATTTTATTGTATGTAAATTGAGTTTTATATAACGTATAAGGAGTTTGCCCTGAAGGGGCAACAGTAATACATTATACTATATATATCTTTTTTTAAACCTATGATCCCTGCATTCTTTCCCAAAATTTTCTTCAACTAAAAACATTTAAATGTTTAAAATGTGGTTCATTTTGTTACATACAAAAATTTATTTATTTATTTGTATTTTTTTTTTATAATTGTTCGGAGGCAGCTTGAACAAGTTTCTTAATATACAGTTTAATTACATGACTTTAACACACAAACGTTAAAAATACAATAAACAGTGAAAATGAACTTTGAAAGATGGCGATAGTCAGTTGCAGTAAGTTATTATATTCCTGGTAACAACTGGTGATCACACTCAAATCCTGTGCAAATGTCATCACTATTGTTAAAGTAACTTTTTTTTCCCCGTATGTTTCAATTTGTTGATATAAGTATTATAAAACCAATATATTGATCTTAATTTCGATTTGGAACCACATACAGTATCTGATAAAGCACTATCAAGAACTGTTTAAGCCATTTTCGATGAGACGTTTTGCAATAAAAGATGAAAAAAAGACAGAATGAACAAGTTTGTTGTTTATTGAACTTTTTAAACTCAATTTTATTTTGTTCTCTACATGGCACAGACAAAAAAAAATAAAAAATCAACTGTACTTGTGTTATATATGGCAGGAATTCTGTGTCAGATGTTTGGTTTTGGGAATGGTTATCCACTTGCATTCTGCCAATGTGAATGGAACACTGTACTTTGGCTTCACTTTCTCTGCACATTTTCCATATTCATGATCCTCACCACATCTAACACATCTTCTCTTTCCATTGTATATTCAACAACATGTGCAAATTCCTGATTAGACATGTGTGCTCTCTTATGCTGTATCTCATAAATCTATAATACAATTCCTTTGGGATAACCTTTGTTTCAAACACAAGCAAACTGGTTAATTCTTAATTTTCTCAACTTCTCTTGTCATTCTTCCAGTACCTTTTACAGAGTAGTTTGACACCCTCAAGTTTTTCACTCTTTCTTTCATAAAAGTGAGAGGTATTCCAAACATCACACACTTACAACCTTCATTTCTTCTTTCCCTCCACTCTTACCACTTTTGCTATACTTTGATTTCTCCAACACTACTCATTTTCTTAGTTTTCTCCATCTGCACTTCTGTACTACAGCCTATAAGCAAGTTCTCGCCTCCCAAAACCTTTTGTTAAAGGGGTCATATGATGCAATTTCAAATTTTCCTTTCTCTTTGGAGTGTTACAAGATCTTGGTGCATAAAGAAGATCTGTAAAGTTGCAAAGACTAAAGTCTCAAATCCAAAGAGATATTCTTTATAAAAGTTAAGAGTCAACCACGCCTACCTAAAACAGCTCGTTCTAACACGCCCCCACATGTCTACGTCACGATGTGGGAAGATCATTTTCCCTCTTGCTCCCTATAAACTCCATGACGTCAACATCTGATTCCATCCCTGCCATCCTGTCAGATTTTTTTGGTTCAGCTGGTGTTCCCAGAGGTGTTGAGTACTTGTTGGCTGCTTTTCCTTCACTCTCCAGTCCAACTCATCCCAAACCATCTCAATTGGATTTAGGTTGGGTGATTGTGGAGGCCAGGTCATCTGATGCAGCACTCCATCACTCTCCTTCTTGGACAAATAGCTTTTACAATTCCTAGAGGTGTGTTTGGGTTCATTGTCCTTTTGGAAAACAAATGATGGCCCCATTAAGTGCAAACCAGGTGGGATGACATGTCGCTGCAAAATGTGGTAGCCATGCTGGATGTGCTCTCAATTTCATAATAGTATGTTGAAAACAATAAAAATAAAGGAAAAACAATTGAATAAGAAGCTGTGTCCAAACTGGTAGTGTATATATTCTGTACTAATTTTGTTCATATTGAAAATGAAGTGATGTTGAAAACTGTTTTTAATGCTTAATATTTTTGTGGAAACGGTGATACTTTTTAAAAAAGTTTTTTCCATTTCAGCAACTGAATGCATCCTTGCTGAATAAAAAACTTTATTTATTTATACTCTTTTTTTTACCCCAAACTTTTGAATTGTAGTGTGTCACAGTTTCCACTAAAATATTAAGCAACACTACAGTTTTCAACAATTAAAATAATTATAAATCATGAGCAGGGTTGGGGAGTAACGGAATACATGTAACTTAGATACATATTTAAAATACAAACTATGAGTAACTGTATTTACATTTTAAATGGGTGGTAATCAAATTAAAGTTACATCTGAAAACTATTGTAGATTACCAAAGTGATTACTTGGAATTTTAATGTCATTTATTTTATTTAAACAAGAATTTAAACTGCAACGGGCAATTAATGTAAATAGCAATTGGTGATTCACCGAGTCTGACACTATGCAAAAGCATCCTAAGTTACAGTTCTGCTCATAGGTTTCATACCCCTTGCAGAATATGCAAAATTGTAATAATTAAAAAAAATTAAAATAAGAGAGATCATAAAAAAATCCTTTATTTTTTTTTTAGTACTGTCTTGAATAAGCTATTTCACATAACAGATCTTTACATTCACTCCACAAGACAAAATAACTGAATTTATATAAATTGCCTCATTCAAAAATGTCAAAACTGTCTGTCATTACCTGGATGATCCACAACTGCTTTTATGTTTTGTGATGGTTGGTCTTGAGTTGTTTGTCCTGAGCAGTTAAACTGCCTGCTGTTTTTTCAGAAAAAAAATCCTCCAAAATCCTCCTGCACATTCAGATTTTCCAGCATCTTCTGCTTATTTGACACCTTTTCAACAATGACTATGATTTTGGGATTCATCTTTTCACAATAAGGACAACTGAGGGACTCAAATTTTACTTATTATTATTTTTTATTCTTCTGGAAAAAGTATTAGCTTCTGAAGGGCAGTAGTAATATGTATATATATATATA
>NW_015626380.1:640547-645576 GCF_001515625.1 Sinocyclocheilus rhinocerous
ATATAATATAATATAATATATATATACATATATCGTATATATGCTGAATACTACTAAAAGTGGTTCATTGGCTCATAGGGGAAACATTTTAAGTGCATGCTTTACATCACCTTTACTCCACTCTCATGTGTTTGTTACAAATGGGAATTTATTATAATGGCAAAAGTTGAATCACCTTTATGCTTTCCAGAGGTCAAATATTTTTGTGTGGGGGCCCTGGAAGTCTTGGTGATAGCTCATCGCCCATTTGTGTACATTAAATCGCCTGATCTAACCATTTACAAAATGTATAATCCAACAAATTACTTTTTAATTTTGTAATCTGTAGTGAAATACCTAAAAGTAACCTTCCCAACCCTGTTTGTGAGCACCAAATTAGCATATTAGAACGTTATCTGAAGGGTCATGTGACACTGAAGACTGGCGTAATCTCTGCTGAAAATCCAGCTCTGCCATAATAGGAGTAAATTACATGTTAAAATATATTGAATGCATATCTTTCGGTTCATTGCAATAAAAGTACTGTATTCATGATCAAATTAATAAAGTGTCTGATTTCATTTTTAAACCAGCTGTGCAATTTCCCTATTTTCATTTTCCAAGGAATGTGAGTTTTATTTACCATGGAAATGAGTGATGCTTATCACAAGTCTTGTGAACTTTTTTATTAGTTACCAACTAATGCATTTACCTGTATTGCCAGTAGATGTCATCCATGATCTTCCACGTGTTTTGTATTCTAGTAGAGAAATCGCCTTGAAATGAATTTATACCAAATGTTCTCTCTAATGGCAACTGGATCACACCCAATGTTTGATATATTAAGATGTTAATCATATATAGCCTAAGTTTGGACAGAGTTACAGTTTTTCATCACAATATTTTCTTTATACACTGACAAAACTTCCTGTAACCATTTTTATTCTGGCTTCTTACCTGTACTAAACTCCAGCTCTAAACTTAATTTCGAATGCCCTCTGAAATACTGCTCATCTTTTTTTTCAACCATAACCATTAAAATACCAACAAACTAATCCAACACTGGCATTAGCCTATAGTACTTTACAGTAGGTCTCTGTCATCTGTTCACTTTAGCTGAAACACTTTGTATTTAATGCTTTCTTTCCATTTTCATTTAACACTTTGCACATCAATATTTTAAATCAATGAATCAAATTCAAACAAACTGCAGTGTTATTACTTCTGCAACACATAGGCTTTCAGTACTAATTGAAACAACAGCTGTCTTCCAAGAAGAAAAATACGCCAGCTCCTTCTGTACGCTGTTCTGTATTAAACCTCAGATGATCATTTATAAATGGCTCTGCTTCAAAAAATCTTTACATTAGTAAATCTAAAACTAATCTCTTAGTAATCGAATGGGCATTACAGAAAATGATGTTTCACATATTACACATTAGAAGTCATTTACTCCTTTTATTAATCTGAAATACTGTACATTATGGAGATATTGCAGCCGGTGCAAGTGCTGTGGTTCATGACCCATTACAGTATGGCTGAGAGCAGACTCCCAATGCTATTTATCAGGTTCCTCCATGCTACTTATCAGCTTTTCAATTAGCTATTGAACTGTATGCAGCGATTGGCAAGTGCACTGTCTACTAGAGAGTGCTTATGTCTGGACTGTGTATTCTTCCCATGAGTGTGTTGTATGATATTTATACAAGTGTTTTTTATGCACATATGTGTATATTGTCATGTCTAGTGTGCAGTTTGAGTGAATAGGACATTTGTATTATGGTTTATGGTAATATGTCAAATGCTATACAGTCTTCAGGATCATCCAAATATCTATCGACATAAACAGGCAAATTTAAAAGTGCTCAAGTATCTATACTTTTAAATCTAAAAGTAGTTCTCAAACATGGGGCCTCAGCAAACTTCCAAGGGGGCCACAGAAAGTGAAAGTGACGTGAGGCAAAGTATGGTGACCCATTCTCGGAATTAGTGCTCTGCATTTAACCCATCCAAAGTGCACACACACAGCAGTGAACACACACCTGGAGCAGTGGGCAGCCATTTTTTGCTGCGGCGCCCGGGGAGCAGTTGGGGGTTCGGTGCCTTGCTCAAGGGCACCTCAGTCTTGGTATTGAAGGTGGAAACGAGCGCTGTACATTCACTCCCCCCACCTACAATCCCTGCCGGTACGAGACTCGAACCCGCAACCTTGGGTTGCGAGTCAGACTCTCTAACCATTAGGCCACGACTGAAGAATGATGACGAAGAATGACTTAAAAGTATTTAAACCAATAAAGTATCATTACTATACTATATTAAAATACTGTAATGCTTAAAAGTGGCTCCAGTTTGGATTCAATAGGGTCTTAAAGTATGAAATTTACCCTGATTGTTGATTCAAGGTATTCTTTTGCAGCTTATGGCCCAAGGCATGTTATACTATAAAAACTATAGAATTAGAAATAAAAACTATTTATAGAACTATTTATAGAACTATTTATAACTATTTATAGAAATAAATAGTTTGAATAAGAAGTATACTTAAACAATTTAGCTTAGAGTTATTGAAGTCTTGATAATAGCTCATTTCCCATTTGTGTGCATTAAAGCGCCTGAACTAACCATTTGATATATAGTGCAGCACCTATTCTATCTCCCTTTGACCCAAGTAATGAGGTCGCTGACCTCCTCTAAAACTATGACTGACAGGTCTTATAATACGGCACATGAGATTCTTTGAGGAATAAGGTTGCAGTGGTTCATTGCTTTATATATCATCAAACTGGATCATACATGAGGTGAGGTGATATGGGAGAAGAGAGCGATGCATGCTGGGAAATCAGACGTGTTCTTTTGCTGTCCTGTGGTGTTTCACAGTAGAGTGAAAGGAGAGGTCTGTAATCGCTTTTTCTCAGTAATTAAAGAGTGATATAGGAACAGGGGAATAACACATTGAGGAAGAGACACACGTCACTGAGTTTAGTCTTTAATTCCGTTTCTTTGTTTAATGAGAGCTCTCTCTCTTGCCAATTGCTCCCTTGCAAACATACACCACTTACTTGAGATAGGCGTTTCAGCCTTTTGTTCAAGAGTTTGAAAACTCTATCACACAATTTATATTCCCAATTAGTATTCATTATAAGCAAGTATGGAATAAAATCTCAATCACTATAAACAGCGAAGAATGAAAATAGTCTTTGTATCGTTTTCTTTCTTCTCAGAAAAAAAAAATTATTTAGAACTTGGAAGAAATGGGTACATGTACTGAAGCACTCAGACATGACAGCGATGATCAATCATGAATACACAATCAAGGCATTTTACACTTAAAATAGATAACCCTCTGTCATTCTAAACCACGGGTAAACTTAATCCTGGATTATCTTGCCTCATATTGCTCATAATTTACTGGGGGTAAACAATTAATCCTGGGTGTTTATAATCTGAAATTTCACACTGTACATTCCTTTACCCTGGGTTAATGTTTTTATTTGGATAGTCACAGTGTCAGTGACATTAATTTGACATATGCACCACGCAACCTGTTTACATTATGGCTCATCCTCATATTATATATTGCAGAATAAAAACAACTAAAACAACCCTTAAAACAACTACAACGACTATTTATACAATGCATGTTTTTTGTTTTCTGTTGCCAAGCATCTATTCTAACACCACATTTTTTTCACACTGTATAAGTTTGACAAAGCAATGTGGGGTTGACACTGTATACTCTCTATCAGTGGTATTATTCTGTCATATTACATCACAACTGATACAAAGACAAATAACATTTTTCAAACACCACTCCAATTTATCAAGCATGTCCACTGCTGCATCTAAGTCTCAGCAGTGTCAGGAAAACAACACTATAGTGCTCCAGAACTGGTCTGATTTTAAATAAATCTAATTTATTAAGTGGATTTACTTAGTTCTGTTTTGTTGTAGATCATTAAACCGTTATGCTGCCTCAGAAGCCTGTCCGAAATCAGTTTCATGAGGTGCCTTCATGCAAAAACGCAGCCTGCAAAGTTATTGCCTGATAGGGCAGCGAGGCAGCAAGTCAGCTGCCTAGGCTTTCGGACGCAGCCTTTGTATATCTTAAATCTTTGGTGATATTCTTCAGTTTTGTTGTTACTGGAGTATCCAAAGCACCAGCTGTAAAGGCTCCACCCTCTTCTTGAAGGGGGGTGGGAGCAGCAGCTCATTTGCATTTAAAGAGATACACACGAAAATGGCGTGTTTTTGCTCCCACTCAAAAAGGGTAATTTTGGGCATGGTATAATAAGTGATTTGTGGGGTATTTTGAACTGAAACTTCACAGACACACTCTGGGGATACCTGAGACTTCAATTTCATCTCGCAAAAAGGGGCATACTAGGCCCCATTTAAGTGTCTAATTCTCCTTTACGGTCATTTAATTAGTACTGTTCGCTAAGGTTCTGAACGCTAAACCAAAGGAACAGTATAGTTTTTACTCTGCTCCAAAAAACTCTTTACTCCAAAAAAAAAAAATATATATATATAAGGAGAATAAATATTGCCAGATGATGTTATGTCTGACAATTCCTGTCTGTATAAGTCAACAGGTTTATTACATGCTATTATAGTCTGCTATTTAATCTGCACACTAACATGCATGATTGCAAGCTAATCAGCTGTAACATCAAAAGATGCCAGCACTTATTTTAACGAGCCTTATGCATATGTTGTCGTTTGTAGAATTGGTGTTTCGTGGATAATCTGAAAGTCCATTCTTAAAACTCTTTTCTTTCATTCTTACACCAGAAGATATAGTACCTGACATAAAAGAACATTGCTTTGCAACAAAATAATGATTGCTAGGGCAGGGGTTGGAAAGTTCAGTCCTAGAGAGCCACTGTCCTGCAGAGTTTAGCTCCAACCCTAATCAAACACACCTGAACAAGCTATACTCAGGACGACGCCTCTGTTCTGTGCGAGGAGATTGCTGTCCTATTGGCGAAGGACGTAATCGAGCCTGTCCTTCCAGACGAGATTCTTCGGCTATAGGCAGGTAAGTTTTTTT
>NW_015626380.1:645591-659595 GCF_001515625.1 Sinocyclocheilus rhinocerous
GTAAGTTTTTTTTTTTCGTTTTTTTCTCAGGGTTGGAGCTAAACTCTGCAGGACAGCAGCTCTCTAGGACCAAACTTGCCTATCCCTGTGCTAGGGCAACTGTAAAGTAATGATGATCAGGTCAAATGTGTTATTATAGTCTGTAATATAATATGCTGGAACATTGTATTGACTAATCACCATCTATCTATTTTATAACCATTTTAGCAATTTTGTTGTTGGTAAATATTTTATATGCTTGATGAATGTCATACATTTTGTCATACATTTTGCACATTATCATAATCAACTAAAATGCTATTTTCCTTGACTAAATTTGTCTTCTCAGAGTGTAATATCAAAGCAAACTATCGTCACCTTCTCTCAGTGAAATTAGTATAGAATTTTATTACGTCCAGCACATTAAATAGGAAATGTAAAACGAGTTACATAAAAAGTCATACTAATGAGAAATATGTAATTATGACTTTGCATTTCATAAGAATGTGAAACTTTCATGTAATAATCGGTTATTGAATGACTTCATAAAGTTTCTCATTATTTAGATAAATTAAAGTCATTACAACAAGAAAGTTTCTCATTATTATGAAATGTTAAGCCATTATTATGAGAAAGCTTATCATTATTATGAGAAGTCAAGTCATTATTACAAGAAAGTTATCTATCTGTCGGTCACTACGAGTTATGTTGTGACGACATTAGGGGTCTAAGTTGGGAGCCCAATCATCTCTGAATTTAAGAGAAAACGTCAATGAGAATTGGCTAGTGGACTTTGCATGCTGGGCCACTCCCCGTGCCTACGGGTATATAAGGTGCATCCACTCAATCAGATTTTTGCTTCAGAGCCGAATGGTTGTATGAAAAGCTGTTATACTCCACGAAGCCATTCATCTGCTGTGTGTCGGGAAGCTGTTCTGGTTGGCAGTATGGCGCGAACAGCGATGTCCCTTTCAGCGATTCCCCAGGGCGCTTCAGCTAAAAGAGCAGATTTCCTAAAAGAGCAAATCACAGACGATTTGCGACTTTTTAAATACGCTGTTCCGTCCGTGTCCCCTTGGCTGCGGTCGTTTCCTGTCCTCTGACAACGGCCACAATCCTTGTCTTCCATGTCTGGGCATTCAGCATGCTGAAGACGTGTTCGTGGATGGTTCATGCCCGTACCGCGAGTGCATGACCATGGCAACACTGTGATTACATCTCTCCATTCTTAAAGGGAATGGAGCAGACCCCTCTGTCACTACCCACCCCGGTCTCTCTGCCATGAGTAGAGGACCGCTGGCTAGTGCTCTGGGAGATCGGAGGGTGACAATGAGAGCTTCTCCGCCGGGCCATGCCCCATGGACCTCTCACTCCTCCCGCAGCGCTTGTCCTGTGTGGCTGCTGAGTGATTCTGCTGGGCCGTCTTATGGCAGTCCCAGCGTTTCATTCGGTGTGCCGCCGGATGATCAGATGTCGATTGCAGTATCGGGGGATGGGCTATTGACCTCTGAGGATGAAGATTTGGTGGGGCTGCCCCCCTCGGGTGTTGTCGCCACTGCCGAATCGGACCCAGAGTTGATGCCCATGCTTGCCTGGGCAGCTGTGAGCATCGGGCTGGAGGTGAATACACCGCCCAGCCCTGAGTGTTTGCGGCTGGACGATTGGTTTCTCGGCACAAAGCGCAGCTCACAACCTCGTTGTACTCTGGTTCCTTTCTTCCCGGAGGTGAATGAGGAAGTGACAAAGTCATGGACGGCCCCTTTTATGGCCAGAAGCTGCTCGTCTCCTTCCTCCGTCCTCACTACCCTCGATGGCGGGGCAGCTAGGGGGTGCGTCGACATTCCTCCGGTGGAGAGAGTGGCTGTGGTGCACCTGTGCCCGCAAAACGCCGCCCCTTGGAAGAATCGTCCGCACCTCCCATCCAAAGCCAGTAGGCTGTCGGCAGCTCTCGCTGCCAAAGCTTAAAGTGCTGCGGGCCAAGCCACCTCTGCCCTGAATGCCATGAATATCTTGCAAGTTTACCGAGCCAAGGCCCTAAAACAAATGCACAAGGGTAGTACTGACCCGTGGTTGATGCAGGAGCTGCGTAGGGAGACTGATTTCGCCCTCCGGGCGACAAAAGTCATGACGCGATGATGTCCACTCTGGTGGTGCATGAGCTCCATCTCTGGCTCAATCTGGTCGAGATGAGATATGTGGACAAAGTACGCTTTCTTGATGCTCCCGTCTCCCAGGCTGGCGTGTTCGGCGACACTGTCGAGGACTGTGCCCAGCAGTTCTCGTCAGTACAACAGCAGACTGAGGCCATACAGCCCATCTTGCCCCGACGTGATCCTCCAGCTGCCACCGTTCAGTCGCGGGCCGTGTCTTAGCCTGCTCGTCGCCATGGGCACCATCGTGCATTCTCCACACCTTCTGCGCGCTGCTGCTGAGACATTACCCCCATGTCCCATGGAGCCGTTTAGTCTTCAAGGAAGATGAAGCGGCCCTGACACGGGCAATCCAGAGATGTGGGAGACTGCTCTTCACTGCTCTCGGCTACGTGATTCAGTTCACGAGGCGACCCCCCAAGTTCAGTGGCATTCTTGAGACTTCGGTGGCAGTCCGAGACGCCTCTGTTCTGTGTGAGGAGATTGCTGTCCTATTGGCGAAGGACGTAATCAAGCCTGTCCTTCCAGACGAGATGAGGAAGGGGTTTTACAGCCCTTACTTCATCGTGCCCAAGAAAAGCCAATCCTGGATCTGCGAGTCTTGAATCGGGCCCTTCACAAACTTCCATTCAAGATGTTGACACAGAAACGCTTCATCAAATGTGTTCAAGCCCAGGATTGGTTTGCAGCGATCAACCTGAAGGACGTGTACTTTCATGTCTTGATTCTTCCTCGACATAGACCGTTCCTATGGTTTGCGTTCGAGGGTAGGGCAAAGCAGTACAAGGTCCTCCCCTTCGGGCTCTCCCTGTCCCCCCGTGTCTTCAGTGGTACCACTGAAACACTTTCAGAGGCTCCTGGGTCATATGGCATCCGCAGACACAGTCACGCCACTCTGATTGCTTTATATGAGACCTCTTCACCACTGGTTACACTCCCAAGTACCGAGATGGGCATGGCGCCATGGTACACATCGTGAACATACATGTGTTGGTCCACACAGACAACACTGCGGCTGTTTTATACATCAACTGGCAGGGTGGTCTGCGATCACATCAAATGTCACAACTCGCCCGTCATCTCCTCCTCTGGAGTCAGACATGGCTCAAATCGCTGTGCGCTGTCCACATTCTGGGGGAGTTCATTCTTGCGGCCGACACGCTCTCACAACAGCTCACTTTCCCCGGAGAATGGCAACTCCATCCCCAGGCAGTCCAGCTGATTTGGAATCGATTCGGGGAAGCTCAGGTAGTCCTGTTTGCTTCCCACGAGTCCTCCCACTGCCACCCGGACCTGGTTTTCGGAACTCATGCTCCTCACGACAGCCCCTCCCTGGCTCATCTTTGGAACCTCCACGTGTGGCTCCTGGACGGGACACAGCAGACCTAAGTGACCTAGACACTATCACTCAGGCTAGAGCTCCCTCTACTAGGCGAGCCTATTCTTTGAAGTGGAGTCTGTTCACGAATTGGTGTACTTATCACTGAGAAGATCCCCGGATATGCCTGATTAGAGTTGTGCTTTCTTTCCTGCAAGAAAGGTTGGAGCGTAGGCTGTCACCCTCCACCTTGAAAGTGTATGTTGCTGCTATTGCAGCACACCACAATGCTGTGGACGGCTGATCCCTGGGGAAGCATGACCTGATCGTTAGGTTCCTGAGGGGTGCCAGAAGGTTAAATCCTCCTAGGTCACCCCTGGTACCCTCCTGGGATCTCTCTGTTGTCCTGGCTGAACTTCAGAGGGGTCCCTTTGAGCCGCTTGAATCATTTGAGTTCCTGTCTGTCAAGGTTGTCTCTATGCCACAACCTTGAACCATTCGCTGATGCCGGGACACATTCTCGGCTCCCCAGCATAAAACCTGAATGAGTGGATGCACGCTGTCACCTTATATACCCATAGGCACGGGGAGTGGCTCAGCATGCAAAATCCACTAGCCAATTCTCATTGGTGTTTTCTCTTAAACTCAGAGATGATTGGGCTCCCAAGTTAGACCCCTAATGTCATCATGACATAATGTCTCCGTTCCCTCCTTCTTGGAATGAAAGTTATGTACGTAACCGAGACGTTTCTCATTATAAGATGTTAAGTCATTATTATGAAAAATGTCCTCATTAGGATGTTAAGTCCTAATAATGAGGGTTGTTTTATGTTTCAACACATGGTAACACTTTACAACAAGGTGTCATTGGTTAATGTTTGTTAATGCGTTAACTAATATTAACTTACAATAAACAATACATTATAATCTTAAAGGGGGCAGTCATGGCCTAATAGTCAGAGAGTCGGACTTGTAACCCGAAGGTTGCGGCTTCGAGTCTCAGGTCCGGCAGGAATTGTCGGGGGGGGAGTGAATAACCAGTGCTCTCTTCCACCCTCAATACCACGACTGAGGTGAGAGCAAGTGCTCTCCCCCAACTGCTCCCCGGGCGCCACATCAATATGGCTGCTCACGGTGTGTGTGTGCACTAGGATGGGTTAAAAATGCAGAGCACAAATTCCGAGTATGGGTCACCATACTTGGCAACACGTCACTTCACTTTCACTTTCTTTAAAGTTAAATAATACTATTCATTGTTAGTTCATGTTTGCTCATCTGTTAAATAATTTCAAGACATACAACTTTTGATTTAAATAATATTAGCAAATGTTCAAATTAGCATTAACTAAGCAATGCTTTTAATAACTAATAAATTATTTTAGTATTTTTATTGTCAATTCATGTTAACTAATGTTAACAAATGGAATACTGTAAAGTTTTACATAACACATTAACTCATAATTCTGTGAAAGCTTCTCATTATTATGAGATAATATGTCATAATTAAGGGAAAGTTTCTCATTATGATATAGTAAGTCATCATTATGTGAAATTTTCTCAATATAATGAGATACTAAGTCATGATTATTTTGACTTACAGAATCATGTTTTTTTTTCTCCACTGTGGTGGAAACAGGCTTCAGTTGCTTGTGCAAAACCCTGTTGAAATCAGTATTAATTTCAGTTATTAATTACTTTCTGATCAGCTGATGGACCAGTACATCTTAAGTGGTGGAGCTGGTCGATCATTTATTTTGTCCTTTATTAAAAATGTATTTAAATCACGGCAGGCTTGTGCATATTCAAACTGGCATCATGTCACATTCAATGTGTCAGGTTTTAGTTTGAAAATGTGAAATAAAATTTACAGGCTATGGCGGAGGGAAGATTATGAGAGACTAATTTTGGTATGTTGCTCTACTACTTCGCTAGGAACAGTGCACTTGCTGTTCTTAATAATAATTAAGCAGATTACTCATTCTGCATAAATGGTCTCATGCAGTCCAGTAAGAACCTATAGTCTCAGTCTTAGATAGCGTGCCCAGGGATAATCTATATAATGAGCACTTGTGAGAATGAAATAATCATAGGATTTTCCTGTGTATGCCAGGTCTGTCATAAATTTTTGCATCCCTTGCTTGGGGCACGAAGCAGGCAAACTAGACTAAGCCTGTTTTGCTTTGTTTTATGTCCGTGAAATATACAATTGTTTTGAATACACACTTTTTAAGCCATGGTCCACCATTATTTATGGGCGTTTCTTCAACTAGGGGCACTTTTATCCTTGTGAAGTTAAATAAAAAAAACTTGTTCAAAAGTCACGTAACACAGTCTCATAAGTTTAAATAATTTGTCTAGTTTTAAGGTCTGTAAGAGGACAAACTTAGATTACAAGAGAAATTGTTAATATTTTACATTTTTTCCAACCTGCAATGAACAAATGTCATTTCCACCACATCTCAATATACAGCTGTTATTTAAAAATAGAATAACTTATGCCACTCAAGAATTGTCTAAGATAATTTTTGTAACTAATTTTAACAGTTTTTCCACAATGTACAATAATTATACATTTGTCAATGAGATAAATTAACTGCCCTAAGGACCAAATGCTGAACTGTACACCTGTCACACTATGAAATGTAATATTGGTTTGGGTAAGAGCTTATTAGAAAATAAATACCTTGAATTTTTATATTAAGTAGAGCATGATCTCATAAATTGTGGACACATTTTTAATGTGTGATGAGAACTTTTTAAATATTTTTAAAAAATGTGTGTGGTGATGGAAATGACAGGGTGTTGTGGAAATGACAATGAATGAACGTGAATGTAGAGAAACAGTAGAGATATTTATTAGAAAAATTCTTAAACTCATCACACTCATTAAACTCAATTCACAAAGTCATTAAACATAACCACACCTGTTTTTAGTGTAGTGCTGAGTTTGATGTATAAAACTGATTTGTCTCAAAGATTAACGGTTACAGTGCATACTGTAAATAACTGACACAACTGATGGCAAGGCAAAAATATAAGCAATAAATGATGCATCAAAATTTCAACATTGTGAGATAATCATGGGGCTATATAATTGTGAGAGTTTGATACTGAAATGTTCGCATTGGCCTCTTAAATGAACACCAATCTTCTGTAAAGAGTAACTGTAAAGAACACCTGAAACTGTATCATTTAAACAGAGATGTGGAATGTGGACAATTTTGAGCACCTTGAATGTGTGAGTGTATGTATGTTTGCATGTGTGTGAGAGAGAGAGCATTTTTTTATACTATAATATAAAAAGTATTACACAAATCTACTCTCGCAATCCATATCAATTGTACTTTGTAACCATAAATGTCATTTCCACCACATGCTGTCATTTCCACCACAGAGGGCAGTGGTGGAAATGACTGTGGTGGAAATGACATTTCTGTAGTTTTTTGTGAAAAAATGGAAGATAGCTTCACTGATTAGCTTTGAATTAATACTTAGCATTTCATGTATGCAAAATACTCTTATTTAACTTAAAATTTTTAGCTTTTTAAAAACACCCTTGAAGGTACAGCATGTTTGGAAATGACGTAGAATAAATATATTAACTGATCAAGCAATATTTACCTTGATTTTCTTCCTTTGTTGTTGATGAAAATTTAAATTCCCTCCATGTCCAACATGTGCTCTGATGTCACTGAACATTTCCATAGAAACCACCTAAACAATCTTTCACACAAACTTTTTAAAGGGACATTACAGTGTTGTGGTGGAAATGACACCAATACTGTGCGACAGCTATATTTTGTATAGAAAGTAATATTGATCGTGGTCTCACATTAAATACTATTATGTATTTTAATTATTTTACTAGTGCTTAATTCAGGTACATTAATAGTTACCAGATAAGTCATATTTTTAAACTGTATTTTCATTGTTGAAGTTTAAAAGTCTGGGTGTGCGACAAGGAGAAAACAGTGATTTTGACACCTATAAGGAGGTTGAAAAGTATGAAAAAATCATAATAGAAAGGTAGTAAAAAGTTTTTAAGGTGGTTTTATTGTTAGTTTGACTAAGAAAGAGGAATTTGTCCAAAATTATATGTATTTTTATAAATATGACCAAAGAACATAAAAGTGCCCATAGTCTAAGAATCACCCATATATAATGTTTTGTCTGTTATAGTTTTATCAAGTATCATGAATTTCATATTTACCTCTCTCCAAATACCACATTCAAACAAAACAGACTGTGGTTGGTTGCTGTATATCTTGGTCAAATTGTATTTTCCTGTCTAAGTGGGGAGTTCTTGGCCAGAATAAGCTGCATATTTTGCAAGTGAGTATTTTTATATTTTCCCAACATTTTTATAATTATGTAATTCGCAATGCTTTATGGGATTGTAGGTCTTTCCCTCATTTAAGCCATTAAGTATATGTCTTGTACCTTTGTAATTTTGGGCAGACTTTTTTATTATTTATTTATTTCAATCTTAGATTACAATCATTCATATTTGCTAATGTTTGTGCTGTTTCTGAAAATACTGCCGTAGTTCCACTAATTTTTTAGGCCAAGAACAAGTTATGTTTACTGCATAGTTTTTTACATATAACCTCATATGTAATCAGCCCTCTTTTTCAAATTTTATATTAGTAATTGACCTTTTCAAACCCATCTCTCGGATTGGACTGTTAACATTAATGAACACCATTCAGACAGAAGAACAGAGCTAAAATAAGACATCTCAGTAATGCTGAGTTTTCCTGTCTTTGAATGAGTTAAAATAAACCAAATAAATAATGAAGATAAAACCTCACCTCAGGAAGAGAATAATTTTTTTTGAAGATAAACCTGTTCTTTCATATTCTGATTGGATATAACTATATATGTGACCAGTGTTTTAGAAAACAATGGGCTATGAAAGTACACTTCTGTCAGACTGAAAGATTGACAGACATTATATACTGTTGGTATAGCAAGAAATTGGAATTAGAAATATATATTATAAACAACATACACACTGTAAACAGTATAAATTTAAAGGCAAATAAATAAATAAATAAATAAATAAATAAGCCTTTTATATTGTATCATATATTATATTACATGATTATTACATTATATGATTAGTTATCCAGTATGCTCAGTGATGGGGGGAAGAAAATAAATAAATAAATCTACTACACATGCATTAAAACAGGTTATACAAACTTATGCATTTGCTAGAAAGGCAAGCATGAATGGTAACTGTTTATCAAAACCTTTGTCTAGGCATTCATAAGGTACAGATTCAAATTGTTGTCTGATAAATGTCAGATGGATCTAGTATATGAATTATAGTTTTTCAAGTTTCTCCACATTTGCACAGCACAGCAAAATAAAAATATGCACACTACCATGTCCAAATGCCTGGATCATGCATATATTCACCTTCTCTTGGCTCTACAGCTTGTGCACATTTTTATTTCTTTAAACCCTGAAGTCAGCTGCTTGTCTTTCCTGTGGCTCATGGGCTTGGTGCTCTCAAAAGCTGCATTCCTCATCAGGCTGAGCAAATATAGCACTAAGATGAAGAACGAGATGAGATGGAGTGCAGATGTGAGAGTGATCAAACTATCACACTGGGGACTCAACTCACAGTTAAAACTTTCTTTTTCTCATTCTGCTGCTCTCACTTTCCTCTCTTCTTTAACGCCTCCAAACTTGTAGCTGTCATATGTACTTGACACATCAAGTCGATCTAAATTTAAAATATTGGCAGGGGATATAGGCCCCTCTTAAATGCAAATTTAATAAACATTTGCCTTCAAGGAAAATGTGGAATGGGAGAAGCAAGGATGTGGAGAACAGAGTTATTATTTTAATACATGATGGATTATTATAGATATAGCCTAGGCAATACATGTAGGCCTAAACAGCACTGGAAGCAGACTCAGGTGTTGGATTCCAAATTTGTCTAATTTATTTATTTTTATTTGCTTGATTATTTAAATCAAGTTATTATTGTTATTATATTATTATATTATTTGAAAAGACTTGATTTTTAGATTTTTGTAGTTGAAAACTGCTGATGGCATTCTGGTGGCAATGGTTCATCTCACTGTTGAATTAGGCCTGTTTTATCACGTTCTCCTTATCCACATAAACCTCTGTCTGAAAGAAAGGAAGGATAGATCAGCAGGAGTATGAGGCTGGATCTCAGCAATACAAATTAATGACATTGTGTCTTTTAATAAAAAAAACAAATAAAATATTTCCATTTCAAACAGACTGTGACACACATTAGAAATACAAACCTAGCGTCCATCAAATGCATATGTGATGCGTCTCCCGCATCCCATATGAATATAACCAGGTTAGTTTGAAATGTCAGGGGATCTAAATTTAGTAGTCTGTAAGTCTCATTTGAGACTCAAGTTTTATGGATAAGGGCTGTTTCATACAGAACGCAGATTCAGTATGAATCAGATTGCGAAAAACAGTAATGCTATCTATCAGGATGTGCTACCAACACTACACTGTGGTTAAAGTTAGGGCTAGCCGTTAGTATTTGTTTCAGCATTATTTAGGCAGTCAGTACTGTGATTGACATAATCAATTAAATCTTAAGAATCATATTATGTAATGAATTGACAGCCTATTGGCTAATCATCAACATGTTTGCCATTAAATGTTCATTTTGGATTTATCTATTGTTGATGAACATACAGAATTGTTTTTCTATGTAAACCTGTGATAAACGGATGTCTTTGGCCTCCGCTTTGTCAGATGCATGCCCAAGAGCAGCGCAATTTTAAGATGGTGCTATAAGTTATAGTTATGAGTCAAATTTCTAAGTTAAACAACAGCATTTCTGTTAGTTTAGGACGCGTCATAAACTTGGGCAAATACATTAAAATAGCAATGCTACTTGAACAGCACTTAAATTAAACATATATCTGAATTTCTGAGCTTCTTCATATACTTTGAGTTATATCGCAACTTCTTTTGTCTTTAGTAGAAGATCCTCCGTCATCACTGTCTGTACCATCTTGTGTAACCATTGTTCGTGCATGCGAGTGCTGCAATCCCATTGGACGAAATATAAATTTTGCTTATGTTGTACTCATGAGTAAATATTTTAATTTGGCTTTACATACTACTACTACTACTACTACTACTACTACTACTACTGGTACTACTACTACTACTAAAACTTTGAGTAGCCACTTTTACCATCATGGGAAATAATAAAGCTCAGGTCAGGTGCAAAAATTTCATGCACTTGCAGGTTTTGGCAGTCTTGAGTAACCCACTCCTTTGTCAACCGCAGTTGGAGATTTTGGAGATTAAATGGTACAGACTTTGATAATTGGAAACATATTTGTACCTTATTTACACTTAAATTGTGCATATAAGTTCATTACAGTGTAAATATGACCCAGTGAGGATACAACTACAGCAGTTGTACTATGCTATTAGCAGCTTTGTGTTATGTCATATGTTGGGTTTTGTTTAAAAAGGTCTTTCAGGTGATGGCTGATAGATACTATTATTAAATTTAGATTGAGATGTGTATTTAGTATGGAATAAGCGATGACAGGTTTTGCGTCAGTTACCACCTTGGGTTGAATTTTTCCTTCAGCGCACCATGGTTTCAACATGGCAAGATGCTCAGGTGTTTTATTTCAAGACATTTGTCAGGTTTTTGTCCTACAAACGCTATTATATGTAGAACTAATTTCTTACACATCTTATTACAAGCATTGCTAATTACAAAATCATTTTAGTACTAGTAATGGAGGCTTGAGACATTGATACTGACTAATGTAGTTATTGGAGAAAGAAAATGTATAGCTATGTCCCAATTCCGGGGCTGCAAAAAAAAAAAAAAGTGATTTTATAGATAGTTTATATTTTTTGTTTTATACACAAACGGACCACATATTTAGACAGGTTGTAAACCCTCTTTTGTTTTCAGACACTTGAATATAATGTTCAAAAAAGTCCAGTACAAAGGTTTCTGCTGCTTGTCAGCTAGGTGACAAGAAATCCTCCATAGGCTAGTTTGTCCCATTTAACAGCGCTCAATTTCACCTTTGCGGAGTAACTGAAATATTTTGGAGAAGTGAAATGGAACCGTAATTGGACCAGGAACAGACCTGCAACTACTTCATAGCTGTGCGTTTCCTGGAAAAGAATGGCACACTTTAGATTATTCTTCAACCAATCAGAATCAAGCTTTTTACAGCCCTGTGGTATAAGATTCCATAAAGCAGGCCTATGTAACTGGCAGCCCACAGTTACAGTGGCTGTCGTGAAGTTGCCAGTTATTTATCTTAATTTCTCCCTATTTCTTCACAACTTAGAAATATTATATATGTATCCGATTGCGAAAAACAGTAATGCTATCTATCAGGATGTGCTACCAACACTACACTGTGGTTAAGGTTAGGGCTAGCCGTTAGTATTTGTTTCAGCATTATTTAGGCAGTCAGTACTGTGATTGACATAATCAATTAAATCTTAAGAATCATATTATGTAATGAATTGACAGCCTATTAATTTCACCATACAAAATACCATAGGCACAATTACACTGAAAAGTGAGGCAAACAACAACAAAAAAAAAGGTTGTCACATTTGTGATTGTCCTACAAAATATTTGATCATCTGAATATAATATACCGAAGGCAAGCTTGAAGGATCCCCTTTAGACTAAGAAACATTGGATTCAGCACTCACATTTTGAGCATGATATTGATAATGTAACCAGTTTGACAAAGCAGTTCACAATTACATTTTTCATGTAAAATTCCTAAATATATTTAGTGTTGATTTGTTTCAGTTAGTAAAAATGGGAACCTTGTTGTGACTAGGCAGTGCTTGGTCTACAAAATAATGTTACAGAAAAATGGCAAAACTGAAACTAAGCTGATCTACAAGTTACACAAAACTTTTACAAAAAATGTGCTCATAATATATTTTTTTCTTGTTTGTATTTTTTCTTGTAAAGTGATACATTGCACAAGACATAAAAACCTGTTTATATGAACTATTTATTTTCTGTACTCATAAACTTGCTATATTTATTATATTAACATTTTTACACATACATAAAAATGGGAAATGAGAACAGAATGTTTTACAGATGCCATATTGCAGTGTCATGGAGGCAACAGAAGCCTGGAATCTATAGCTCATTGGAAACTAAATGGACCTCTGATGTGGAATGTGTCTTATGATTGATAAATTATTTTCTCTGTAGAGTAAAAAAACTTTTTTTTATATTCTTTTATAATTGCTTTTTGACGTGACGTGTAGCCAAGTGCACACACACAGCGGTGAGTAGTGAACAAACACACACACACACCTGGAGCAGTGGGCAGCCATTTTTGTTGCAGTGCCCGGGGAGCAGTTGGGGGTTCGGTGCCTTGCTTAAGGGTCTCACCTCGTGGTATTGAGGGTGGAAGAGAGCATTGGTTATTCACTCCCCCCACCTACAATCCCTGCTGGTACTGAGACTCGAACCCACGACCTTTGGGTTACAAGCCCAAGTCAACTCTCTAACCACGAGGCCACGAATGCCATCACGACTTCCCACGACTGTGTGGAATTTTGTGTTTTGTCTGACAATTCTTTCTTATTTTATATAGTTAGGCTATTGTGTAACTTATTTGATGCGCTCACTCCACTGTTATAATCATATGGATTAATTGAGTAGCCTGAGCATTTTTGTAGGCTTACTTCATTATACACTAAAGCAGGATTTTCCAACCCTGATCTTGGAGAAATACTGTCCTGCAGACTTCACTTTCAACCCTGCTCCATTGATCGGGCTTGGAGATGAACTCTGAAGGACAGCTCTCCAGGAGCAGGGCTGGAGACCCCTGCACTACAGCCTTACTGGTTACTGGTGCTTCTTCAACTATACGACACTAAGGCACATTTATTCCTATGGTTGTTTAGAAATTAAACTCCATTAAAACACACTTTACACCCTGTCACTAATAATTTGTCTACTAATAATGCCATACTTGCATTACATACTTGCATCACATGAAAAAAAAAAAAAATTATTAAAATCTATTTTTATTTTTTGAAAGATATGAATATTTTCACTACATTTACATTTAGTCATTTAGCAGATGCTTTTATCCAAAGCGACTTACAAATGAGGACAATGGAAGCAATCAAAAACAAGAGAGCAATGATATGCAAGTGCTATAACAAGCCTCAGTTAGCTTAACGCAGTACACGTAGCAAAGGTTATTTTTCTTTCTTTTTTTTTATTATATAATAAATAAAAATAAAATAGATAGAATAGAAAAAGAATAGAGCGAGCTTTTTTTTCTTTTCTTTTTTTAAGAAAAGCAGTTAGTAAATGAATAGAGTGCAAGTCTAAAAGGGGCAAGTTTTTTTGTTTTTTTTTTAAGAATAGAATTAGAATAAATAGTGCTACAGTTAGAGGGTCAAATAAAGATATAAGAAATGTGTTTTAGCCGATTCTTGAAGATGGCTAAGGACTCTCGGATTGAGTTGGGCAGGTCATTCCACCAGGAGGGAACATTTAATGAAAAAGTC
>NW_015626380.1:659605-678605 GCF_001515625.1 Sinocyclocheilus rhinocerous
TGGGCAGTTATAGCAATGTGGTCTGAGAAAGTCAGCTGATCATCAAGCATAACTCCAAGATTTCTGGCTGTTTTTGAAGGAGTTATGGTTGAGGTGCCTAACTGGATGGTGAAATTGTGATGAAACGATGGGCTTGATGGAACCACAAGCAGTTCTGTCTTGGCAAGGTTGAGTTGAAGGTGATGGTACAGCAAGAAATGTCTGTAAGACAAGCTGAGATGCGAGCAGGTATCATCGGATCATCAGGATGGAATGAGAGGTAGAGTTGAGTGTCACCAGCATAGCAGTGATATGAAAAGCCATGTTTCTGAATTACATAACTAAAGTGCTGCCATGTAGACAGAGAAGAGAAGTGGTCCAATAACTGAGCCCTGAGGCACCCCAGTAGTTTTATGTCGTGACTTGGACACCTCACCTCTACAAGATACCTTGAATGACCTATCTGAGAGGTAAGACTCAAACCACTGGAGTGTGGTTCCTGAGAAGCCCTACAGTGTCTTTTCTCAAATTATGTATTAGTATAGCTAAAATTAACATTACATTTAAATAAAATGTAATAAAATGACTTTTGTATTGCTTATTCTAATTTCATTGCTAACATTTTATGCACTAAATACACAATTATTGCAATACATTACCGAAAATTCTGCAATTATTCAACTTTCACCAAACTGTAATATACACAAGGAATAACTGATGAGGGGGGTGGGGGGTTGCGGATTGGGGGATTTGGGGGGTAAACATGTAAATAGTTTGTCATTTTTATTCTATTGTTTAATATATTTATTTGCTAGGTCAATGTCTTTGAGGATTTCGTTTTTCTGCTGTTGTCAGCTGTAAGGACCTTTGAAATAACTGAAATCATTTGGCGAAGTGATTTTGAACTGTAATGCGGTCAAGACCTGCCTGGAACACACAGGTTTGTCAACCAATCAGAATCAAGCATTCTACAGTCCTGTAGTTAATTATTTGTATTACACACTCGGAGGCATTCCAGCTGTGTGCCTTTTTCGGAAATTTCCAGTGTACAAACAGTAGTGGACAAATACTTTCTAAACAAGAGCAACTGAGGAGCTGCATAGGGATATTTTCACAGTATGGCAGAAAGCGTAATGTCGTAATTCTACTCTGCCTCAAAAGTATCAGGGCATCTACTCAAACAACCTTCTTTCCCCTACACTCTAAAAAATGCTGGGTTATTTCAACCCAACTTTGGGTCAAATTTGGACTAACCCAACTTTTGGGTTAAAAATTTAATGTAAAAATTTAACCCAACAGTTGGGTTAGTCCATATTTGACCCAAAGTTGGGTTGAAACAACCCAGCATTTTTTAGAGTGTAGGTGTACAAAGTTATAAAAATTACAAAAGTTACAGAAAATGACCACAAAACACAGCATTGCTTAGGCAACACACACACTCCACCACTAGTGCACTGTGGTGAAGACAGACTTTATGAACCAGCATGAGCTGGAATTATATTTGAATGCTAAAAGCTGTATTGGCTATCTATTATACATGCAGGGAATACATTGGAGGAAACACTGAAATGATGCAATGAAACAGTCAACAAACAACAGTGTCAGTGATGGATACTTATTTATATCTGATTTTGAGCTAAGCACTGTGCTCTAAAGGTAAATAGCTCAACCAAAGAATGAAAAATCTGTCATCATGAACTCATCCTCAAGCCATTCCGAAAGCAAACGGTTTTCTTTCTTCTGTGGAACACAAAATAATGTTTCAGCTGTTTTTGTCTATGCAGTGAACGTTTGTGTCAAATCACAAGTCATGTGACACAAGAACTGAAGAGTTTTGATCTAACTGATGTGAATGTTTGATTTGGGCTCTGTATACTGTACATGAGTTCATGATTTGATAATGAATAATACATTTAGTTCAGTTCATTATACAAATGAAATTCATATTGTCTTGGATTAAATGGTTAAAGATATATGGAATATTTTTACGCTACCTTTGTGTCTTTTTTGGAGCTTGAAATCTTTGGACCTCATTGGCTTTCACTGTATAGGGAATTAATAAATAATGGCTGAAATGTTCTACAAAATATATTTTGTGTTCTGCAGAAGAGGTTTGGAACAACATGAGTGTGAGTTGCAGAATTTTCTGCAAAATGAAACACTGTAGAAACGGAGTTCTGCAATAGGTCTGACAAGTTCATCCTTCACAAAATGTAAAGAAATCAAGATCCAACATAGTCCCAACCGCTACATACATTATTACTGAATATTTACACTTACCCACATCAGTCCTTCAAACTAATAAAATAATTCTTCCAGGCAGGGTCAGGAATCAAACTCAGGAATGCTGCTGTAATACAAGAAACTCATAAATGAGGGATAATAGGGTCCAAATGCCATACACATAAGGTGCATACTCAATATTTATAAAAATACATTGTGAGAAATATGTTTCATTATTTATTTCTGTATTTTTTATTTCAAACATTTAATGGAAAGTATTTTGTTTTTATAAGTATTTTGATTTATATTTTGTTGAAAATGCCCTAAAATGTTTAGCCAATGAGGGTTTCCTCAATCAGAATCAAGCCATGTATAGGTGGGAAGAGCAGAGGACTCAGCAGAGGAGAAGAAGAAATAGAACAATCGTGACTCACGTTTTTCGCACATGGAGACTAATGATATCTGGAAATATTCAGTTTACAGTTATAAGCAAGGCTAAATCAAGTGTAACTGATTCAGTTAACTGGAGTTTTGGACTGAAGTTTTAGTTTATTTGTCAAATCCCATGCAAAACATGGTTTGCAGAGCTCATTCCAGCAACTCCAAGGTTGCACGTCAGAGTCTATCAAGGGCAAATGCTCCTGTTGAAAGGACAAACTTTCACCTTCTGGATTCATCATGTTGGCCAGGTCTTCTGTAAAGCTGAGAACTCTGAAACAATGGAGAGTAGGATCAAAAGGCATTAACTTCACTGTTACTATAATATTTTTAAAAAGTACAAGAAACTCAGTGTGAGGAGAGGGAAAGTATGTGGGTCCGCTATCACAGCGGTCAAGTCCTCGGGTACGCACTGAACTTGCAGGACGTGCCCGGCTTGGAAAAAGTCTCCATCGCTCAGATGTGCTCGGAGGGGTGGAGAATGGGTGCATGCTTTCTTCGAGGGAGTTTTGGCCAAGGCGATAACTGACCCTCTCCTCTTCCTCTCTGCATGCAGATCAAGACGGCTTCTGCAGTTCAGGGTCCAGCACTACTCGAGATTCGGAAACCGTTCCAACCGGGGCGCTGATGGAGCCCAGGCTCAGACCTCTGCTGAGGCTGAGGCGGTTCCGGCTTAGCAGGCTGCTCAGTGGATGGGGTGTTTTGGTAGCTTGTAGTCGCGGCGCTGGGGTGCTTAGGCAGGAAGTGATGCAGCGTTTGCGACGTTGTCCCTGATCTCCGTAAGAATCAGCCACAGGTGGCGCTCCAGCACCATCAGATTGGCCATGGTCTTGCCTATCGCCGGAGCCGTTGCTTTCGTAACGCACAGAGCCAGATCAGTTGCTGTGCGCAACTCCTTGAAAGCCTCACGATCCTCGCCGGACTCGTCCATAGATCAAATTTTGACATCAACCCGATTTTCATTTTCAACCAAAATGCAACGTCTGTCTGACGTCAAGTCCAACGTCAACCTGACGTTACATAGACGTCCGGTGCCTGCTGGGCTTTCTCTGAAATAGCATACATATTTCAGGACATTGTGTCTACTATTCACTTGAGACATGTACAATCTATGTAATCATATGTACTTTTATAGTGTTTAGCCTGTATATTAAACCTTGAATGAATGTTCTATTATTACTTAATTAATCAAGACCGCACATATGCCGTGCTTGGTATCTATGAGCTCCAAATTGCATTTCCTGTTTGTTAATTTACATTACATTTGGCTAACTCTGTGACACATTAGTATTATAAGAATCATGAAGATTCTCCTCTTGACCAGCCAATCCAGTTTCATATGCAAAACACAATGCTAGAGACAAAGGATCGTAAAATTTCCCTCCAAAGGTACCATTCCTCATTGGCTCACTCAAATCCTGAGGGTGTGACATTGTCACCCTTAATAGATCACTGATCACCAGATTCAGATTTAGATTCAGGAATTCCAGGAGAAAATGCTGAGCTAAGAGTCTTCAAAAACCCACCTTAAGCTTGTGCCAGGCTCCGGCCTAGTCTTTCCATTCATCAAGATCCTCTGACTCAATCATTTGCACCTTTTTACAAAGGTGTGTTTGAACTAAGAAACTGATGTTTCCTTCAGGCTGTAGATCTGCTGAATATCAAATTGTACCATAGCTTCATGTCTTTATTTCTTTTATCTTTACTGCTTAAGCTTTAACCTTCTTTTCCTATGCCAACTGTATGCGTGTGTGTGTGTATGTTAGACTAGTTTAAGTGTTTATGTAGTTAATAAAGTCTTGTATCACACTTGAGGTTGTTCATTGTTTGCTCATAACTGGGGTTTCTAATTCTGCAGATTTTTGCTACATGCTCTGAGTAGTATTGTACAGTAAGAAAGTTATTTTCCTTAACCAGGAAATTAACGTTCTTAGAATTTACAGACAATTGACACTGAGATGTCAAGTAAATACTTACAATGGATCTAAATATTTATAATTAATTATAACTAGTTATAATTAATTATTCATATTTCCCCTTTGAGCTGATTCGCTACATCAGTATTAGTGTAAACAGGAGTTTCCCCATACATACACAACGTGAGAGAACATTCAAAAGGGAACAAACACGCCCCTACCTAAAAGGATCACACCCACATCTTGATAGCCCCACCCCCGAATTCACAAACATGCTATGCCCTTTAATAGTTTTCTGCTTTGGTAAACAACCCTTAATATGATCTTAATTTTTGAGAAGTCTTAATAGCTCCTTATAATTCAAGAGGGCAAGCTGTGTGCTTTCCAGTCCCTCTGCTTTTTATGACACTGAACAGTCTAGCTGTCATTCAAACGTACTTGTAAATTTGGTTTTCCTTCAATACATCTTCTTTTATTCACGCTCATCTTGAGCAGCATATGGTGTTTGTGTTTTTGTGCGCATATGGCCCTGTATCTCTCATTCTACTGACAGCAGCTACATTGCTCCACCACAAATCCTGGCAGCTGCTGGATCCCAGTATATCAGGGACCCACACAAGACCATAAAAAAGAAACGTGTAAGCATTTTTCCTTTCTCTCCATTGTTGTCGAGGAGCAGTGTGAATAAAATCAGCAATAGGGCCTGACAACACCCCCCACCTCCCAATGTGTGCAACAGAGGTGATGGGATGATGCAGTACAAATGTATTATGAAAAGGTGAACGGAAGAATCAGGGGTGTTGCTCTATCCACACGTCACATAGCAGCAAATAAAAGCAGACTTGCTGCCCTTGTTGGTACAGTATTTGCATTAAAATTGGTTTTGAATCATGTTATTAGAAGCAAAAGACATTCCAAATAATATTTCATAGTCAACATCATTCAAAAAATATACATCATTTTGTTTGAGTTCTGTTCAGTACTTATTTGTGTGATCTTGGAAAGAAACTGCATCTTAAAGGAATAATAATAATTAAATAATTATTTATTAATAATTATTAATTATTAAAGGAATAATTCATTCAAAAATAAACATGATTCACTATATGTTCTTATTCATAAATATCAAATACATTCAGATATGGTGCATCAACACTTGCATCAAGTTTGGCATTAATAACTTTTTTTAAGTTGTTTTCCTATATGAGCATGCGCTAAATGGATGTTTTTGACCATTTATTTGCTTTTTCCATTTTTATGTTTGAACATTTTTAAAACGTGTCTAGAGACACCTTTGTTAAGTGTACTATTGGCTCTCACTGATTTTTATTTATTTTTTTGGTCTGAAAAAATCTCAAGTCTCATAGAAGTGTGTAGTTACATGAACGCTAGACATACTCAAGAAAATAAATAAAAAAAACTTCTCTAAGAGTTAGAGAAGTTTCAGCAAATTCTGAATTCTGTCAAGCTTCAATGCTCTTAATGTTAATGTTAACTTCTTTCAGTTGTTTGATGATTTAGCAATGAAGCAGTAAGCAGTTATGTCTATGTCCATCAAGACGTTGCTTAATAAACATTCCTCTCCGGGGGATTGCCACCTTGTCATGGTGGAGAGGCTTGCGTGGTCCTGTAATCCCAAGAGCGATGCCGTCTGGAGCTATGCTCCTGGTAGGGTCACCCATGGTGGTAAGGTCAAGGGGGAGGTTCCTTGAGAAAGAGCAATCCAACCAAGACCTCAACGGTGGTGCAGGCGGAGGATGATGGCTGGCCTTACGGAAGCATCTCAATGGCTGGGAAGGCGGATTAAGGCTGCAGCAGAAAAGGGCCCCCAGTCGTTTTGGATCCCATGCCACTGGATTCTGATCCATTTCTGTCAAGGAGCGTGTGGTGACTGTCTGTGCACCAGTCTCTCCACGTTAAACAAAATCACACACAGGCATCCTCCTTGGAAACCACTTTAACATCCTGGTTAAAGTCCTATGGTGACCAGAGAGTGGCGACGGGGGCAGGATTATTGTGAGATCTGGAAGCCTAGTCATTAGGCGGTGAGTGCTAGACTCAGTCGTCGGGCTCTTGGAACGAGGCAGAAAGAGTCCTTCGGCAGCTGCACCCACGACTGAGCAGCCCTTTTTAGGATCCACTCTGCTCACCCCACGTGGGGGAGGGGCTAGAAAAGGTGCACTAAAAATAGCCTACCTCAAACCTCCTGACTGGATTACCGCATCCAGGGGGATCACCATTTGCGGTAAGAAACACAAAACTATGAACTTTGGAGCCTGGAATGTGCGCACTCTGATGGATAGTGCAACCAGTGATAGACTGGAGAGGAGAACCACAATTATTCCTAGAAAACTGAGAAGATACCGGATTGACCTAGCCGCCCTCTCTGAAACCCTGAAACTGAAAGAGGAGAAGGGTGGCTACATTATCTTCTGGAAAGGAAAAGCTGCTGATGAGCCCAGGATCCATGGTGTTGGAATTGCCATTAGGAACCAGCTTATCAGCCACCTCTATGAACTTCCTGTGGGGATTAGTGAGCGTCTCATGACCATCCGTCTGGTGCTTGCCAACAACCAGATAGCAACAGTTGCCAGCGCCTATGCCCTTACTTTAGACTCTGAAGAGGAAGTAAAAGAGACCTTCTATGCCTGCTTAGATGAGACACTGTCGAGAATCCCCAAGGAAGATACGATTATTCTCCTTGGAGACTTCAATGCCAGGGTTGGCAGGGATCAACACCTCTGGAAGGGCACTATAGGAAAGGAAGGCAACGGAAACATCAACACTAGTGGAGTTATGCTTCTCAGCAATTGTGTTAAAGGGTTAGTTCACCTAAAAATGAAAATTAGCCCATAAATTACTCACCCTCAATTAATCCTAGGTGTATATGACTTTCTTCTTTCAGACGAATCCAGTCGGAGTTATATTAAAAATTGTCTTTGATCTTTCAAGCTGTTTCATGGCACTCAGCGGGTGTTGCATGCATCAGTCCAAAAGCACTTAATTAAAATGCGCCCATCCATAAAAAAAATGGTCTCACACGACTCCGGGGGGTGAACAAAGGCCTTCTGTAGCGAATCGCTGCGTTTTTGTAAGAAAAATATCCATATTCAAAACGTAATAATCACTTTAATGTAGCTTGCACTCACTGTTGTACACTGGAAGCAGTTCCGGGCGGATGACATATGGAGGTCGGCTTTGCGCCATCTACCATCCTTGCTACCTGCAAAACCATTCTAGGGTACAAGTCCAGAAAACACCAGGACTGGTTTGATGAGAATGACACAGAGATAGAACGACTCATCTCCAAGAAAAGGAAAGCATTCTGTGCCTGGCAAAATTATGTAACCTGCAAGGCCAAAAGGCTGGCTCACTTCAGAGCCAAGGCAGATGTCCAGAGACGGGTAAGGGAGCTAAAAAAACTCTTGGTGGACAGAAAGGGCTCTTGAAATCCAGAGACCGGCAGACTCTGGTGATACCAGGGGCTTTTTCAGTGCTACCAAGGCCGTCTATGGTCCAAGCTATCATGGCCTAAACCCTCTGCGCTCAAAGGACGGTCAAGTGCTGCTGACGGACAATGAGTCCATTAATGCCAGATGGAAAGAGTATTTCCAAGAACTCCTCAACAGTGACCGCTCAACTGAAATTGAGATTGCCAAACATATCCCCCAGAGCCCCATCAGAGAAGACATTTGGGAACCTCCAACTATAATAGAGGTTAAAGACGTCATCAGGAGCCTTAAGAACAACAAGGCCGCCGGTCCAGATGGGATCCAAGCTGAGATTCCTAAAGGAACCACATTCATGCCCTACTCCTCAAAGTCTGGGAAAAAGAAAAAACTTCCCTTAGAGCTCAGGGATGCTCTAATAGTGAAGATATTTAAGTAGGGGGACAAGGCTGAATGTGGAAATTACAGGGGCATCTCGCTCCTGTCAACAACAGGCAAAGTTCTTGCTCGTGTTCTTGCAAACCTACTACTACGGCCCTGTCCCAAATGGCACCCTAAACCCTCGCGGTCTTCCTCCGAGTCCGCACTTTCATGACGTAATCCCGCTTTGACTGTTGGGTAGAAGTCTGCTGCGGCGCTCGACCCAGTGCAGGCTCGGCAGAAGTGCTGATCGAGGGCGCATAACGGCCACAAAGAGGGTGCTCGCGAGCACCCTTCTGAAAGCTAAAATGACAAATAGGACACCCTACGGTCTCGTGGACTTAATGGACATGCGCGTGGCGGCCATTGTAAGTCCGTAAGACCGCAAGTGCACATGAAGCGTTCCATTTGGGACAGGGCCTACCACTGTCTGAGGAAGTACTCCCAGAATCACAATGTGGCTCCCGCCCATCCAGAGGTACAGCAGACATGATATTCACAGCACGGCAACTGCAGGAAAAATGCTGTGAACAAAGGCAGCCTTTGTATATGGCCTTTATAGACTTGGCAAAGGCTTTTGACACGGTAGACCGCCAGGCCCTGTGGAGCATACTATCAAGGTATGGCTGTCATATACATGTATGTCAATACTGAGGCTCCTTACAGAGCTACAGTACGCGGACGATAATGTCATCACCGCACACTCCACAGAAGACCTCCAGGGCATTCTGAATGCTTTTGCCAAGGCGTACAGAGCGCTGGGCCTTAAATTAAATATCAAGAAGACCCAGGTCCTATATCAATCTCCACCTAACCAGCCAGCTATCCAGCCAAACATAAAAGTGGATAACATCACTCTTGAAAATGTGGACCACTTCCCTTACTTCGGCAGCCTTCTTTCCTCAAAAGCTGACATAGCTGAGGTTAACCATTGCCTGACTTCAGGAAAAGAGTCTTCGAAGATCGAGACTTATCAGCTCAAACAAAACTCCTGGTCTACAGAGCTGTTGTCCTCCCCATCCTGCTGTATGGAGCCGAGTCATGGATCACCTATAGCAGGCACCTGAGAGCCATGGAACAATACCATCAAAGATCCTTACGAAAGATTCTGAGGATCAGCTGGGAGGACAGACACACCAACATCAGCATCTTGGAGGAAGCCAACATGACCAGCATCACCACTACTATAATGCAGTACCAACTTCGATGGACGGGCCATGCCATCCGTATGCCCAATACACGTCTCCCCAAACAGATCCTGTACTCTCAGTTGAAGGAAGGTAGTCGAGTAATTGGTGGCCAAAAGAAACGTTATAAGGAAAACATCATGGCCATTTTGAAGAAATTCCACATTACTTTGAGCAATTGGGAACACATTGTACTGGACAGAAGCTCCTGAAAGAAATCCGTCCAGGATGGTGCAGCACATCATGAAATAGAACTCTGCTGTGCCGCATAGATAAAGCGACAGCTTCGCAAGGAGAAAGATAAAAAGGCTCAACCATCATCAACGATTACCACTTTATCCTGTCCACATTGCACCAAAGTATGCGGATCGCGGATTGGCCTCTACAGCCATCTGAAGTCCCACAAGTAGACCCAAAGAGAGGACAGTCATACTGGTTTCGAGTGACCACCGATGAACACATACTGGCTCTTCCATTCTTTCTCAAATTTTTTCCAAATAATTGATTAAGTTGTTTCCCACCCATGGAGTCTGAAATGTCAATACATGATATAGTTTTTCTTTCAACTCAAAAGAGATAATGATTTCTACCTTTGTATTAGGTCTGCACAATTACCATGTGCTACAATTAAACCGCAAATAATATACAAATATATATAGTTTTCTTATATAATTCACCTTTTTCTTTATAGTTCTTGCTACTGCAGTTACAAATCTCCATTAATGAATTTGGCAAATACTTTCATCTAAAGCAAATTGCAGTGCATTTAAACTATCTGTGAGGGGCTGCCGTTTTTACTTTCGTTTTGTGTTTTATTATTTGATTATTACATTGTTATGTTTAAATGTTCGCCGGTTCCCGCCTCCTTCTTCCCGATCTACGAACTTTGTTACAATAAATATATAGGTATATAGGCCTATCTATCTATCCATCTATCTATATTGTGATGAGCGTCCCAAAGCTGCATCAGCGTCGATATATAATCTGTAAATTACTCTTGATATCCAAGTACCAGCAATATGAGTTAAATATTTAAATTACAATCCTAATATTAGTCGCAATAAAGTGTTTTTAAACCAAATCATGCAACTCTAATTCATATAGTTTCATGAACTCAGTGAACAATCATCGGTACAGCAGGAGGTCTTCACTGGCTTTTTTTTTTTTTATAATAATTAATGGGCTTCATGTTGTTTTTAATTCCAGGTAAGTATTTTTCCATACACAATTCATATTAAATATATAGGTATATAGGCCTATCTATCTATCCATCTATCTATATTGTGATGAGCGTCCCAAAGCTGCATCAGCGTCGCCCTGGAAACAAGCGAGGAACACCTGACCGTCCTCATCACAGGCTGATCGGTCACAGCTGCAGCTCATCAGGCGGCGGCCACATAAGCCACGCAAGCCCCGCCATCTGGGAGACTTCTCCTCTAATTCATATAGTTTCATGAACTCAGTGAACAATCATCGGTACAGCAGGAGGTCTTCACTGGCTTTTTTTTTTTTTATAATAATTAATGGGCTTCATGTTGTTTTTAATTCCAGGTAAGTATTTTTCCATACACAATTCATATTTACTGAGAAAACCTTAGAGACCTGTGCCAGCACAATACTGACTAGTTCAGTATTTTATGTTAATTACCATTTACACCAGATCAGCAACTGTCAGTAAGATCTCAAAGCTCAATATATTTCATACTGCATTTAAAACTAAACAACTCCACTACACAAGAATGCTGATTATAGCAAGGTTATTCGCCTTTCCTGGAACAAAAATGGTTCAAATATTATGTTGGCATCTAGAAACCTAAGACAGGTAAATTCGCTAAATAGCTGCATATTTTTTGTGTTTCTATTCTATTGTATACACATACAGACAAACCATGGGTCACAGGAGGGGTTGGGATGTTGATCAGTACTGGCTTGGTATAGGTGTCATCACGCGTCTCAACCAATGAGAGCATTTGGGGTGGGCCTAAGACTGCAGCTGCGGTCACATGAAGCGCTCACGACTTCATAAGTGGGAAATAGGAAGATTCCGATAGCCCGTGAAGACAGCAGAGAAGCGCTCTCGCTCAGCACAGTGGAGTGCATCGTTTTGTTAACTTCGTGGTTTATTATTTTGAGTTGTTTGGGACACGGTAACACACAGCCCTCTTACAATATATTGCTTTACAGATATCTATCACTTTTGCCACTCAGAAATGTTCACGCAATCATGCTGCACGCATCATAAGTTCCGTGCTCCGGCGCGGTTAGCTCTCACACTGATCTATAACTGAACCGTGCTCTGGCCCACCCCTTCCAACCGAGCCAGGGACGGCTAAACGAACCGTGCCCGAGCTCAGCATGCAGCGATCACACTAGTCAAACGAACCGGGCTTTGGGGGTCAAATGCGCTCGGGCACGGTTAAGATTGCCTACTGTGAGTACACCCTTATCTCCCGCATCCCATTACAACTGCTACTATGTAAAAGGAATACCGCTGTAAAAAAGCACCTTATTTGTGGTGTAAGTGTTTGCAAACCAAATGTTATTGCAATTTTGTTCATATAGCAGTACTTTTAAATGAAAAAAGTGCATAATACACTACTTTTGAATTCATTATTGAATTTTGTGCATAACAATGTGATTAATCGCAGAAAAGTGTGCGATTAATCGTGATTAAAAATTGTAATCGTTGCCCAGCACTATACACACATATATATATATATATTTATATATATTAGGGGTGTAACGGTACACAAATATGACAGTTCGGTACGTACCTCGGTTTTAACGTCACGGTTCAGTATGATTTCGGTACAGCAGGGGGGAAAACTAAACTTTTTTTTGTTTTTTTTTGTTTACTGAACAAGTTGCTCTTTCTTTAATACATTCAGTTATAGTTTAAATTTTCTTAGTGATAAAAATCTACCTCAGCTTATGCTTAAAACTATAGGGAGCCCTTTTACATTATAAGGTTACAATTAGGTCTAACAACTTAACCCAAACTTAAATTTAATTGCAATTTATTTTTAAATAAATGATCAACACTCAACTTTAAAAAAAAAAAAATTGTATGCAAACATGTAAATTGCACATAATGCAGTTTTTAAATTAACTTATAAATAATATAATTTCTAAGCTATTTGTTAAAATATATTCAATTACACAATGGCTGTCATAGCATGGTTCATAACAGATTAATTTAAACATACTGTACATTAAGTAATTAAGACTAACAGGTTTAGAAATATAAATGCCACTTAAATTAACGAAATGAATTGAATAAAGATTAATTAATTTTGATGAACAAGATTTGACGAATGCGAGAGTCAATAAAATTATCCGATCTTCCTATCACTAGTGAGAACTTCCCCTAATGCAGCACTGAACTCAAATAATATACCAATGTCTGATTTCAGTCTAATTACAACATGCTATTTGGGAATATTTACAAATAACAGCATACAGGTTTGGAACAACTTGAGGGTAGGTTAAAAAAACAACAACACATTTTTGAACTTTTCTACAAACTTCTGATGCTGGTGGCATTGTCTACAGATGATGATTTTTATGTGACCTACAATTGCCTTAATGTTATAGCTTGCCATTGCTCATTCCAAATAGCATAAATAAATTTGGTTTCATGACAGAGAATGACTGTTCTCTAACTTTGTGAACACTGTTACATATTTAGTTTTCTAATCAGTTATCTCTTTATGCAGACTAAGACCTTGCTGCAGTTTAGCAGCACACCCGTGTCCTCTAACTCTTAGCCAACATCTAATTATGAACTACTCAACTCTGGGTCTACAATTGATGTGCGCCATAAAGAGACAGGAGTACAACACACACAATGAGCCTGTGTCACCCTGGAAACTAATAAAAACTGGTGGTTCAGCTGAAACGACACCTCTGAAAGTAGTTTTTATGTTAGAAGTGCAAGACTGCACTTTTTTTTTTTACACCAAGAGGTTAAAGAGCTGCTTTTCATTGCATTTTAGTGCAGCTCAGCACTCCAAGTGTATAATACATATTAACGTGGGGGTTACAGGACATAACATTTCACAAAATGTCATGTCCTGCTTAGCCAGACATTCAGAAAGTTGCAACAGTAGGTTAAAGTGATGCTCTCACTACAGTGATGCTCTTTATAGTAAGATTTGTTGTAACTGGTCAGCTCAGACGAACAACTAATTCACTAATCTGTCTTAAGAAAATCAATCAGACAACCAATCAATCAAATATAAACTAACTAGTCAATCTTAGAAGGAGATTTCAGAGACTGATGAGTCTGATGCCAGCTGTGTCCAACGTGATACCTTTTGGTCTGCTGTTCATGAGACCCTTGCAGTGGCGGCCCAGGACCAGGGGGTTTTCCCTGAGGGCCACCCATTTCGCATGATCAAGGTCATGCAGCGATGCCTTTGTGCCTTAGTCATGTGGAAGAAGCCTTTGTTTCTTTTCCCAGGGTCCCGTGTTGGGAGCTCCTTGTCGTCACGTAACACTTACAATGGATACATCCCTCACAGGCTGGGGAGTGATCACGAGTGGTCGCTCAGCTCGGGGTCGGAGGGGGGACCATAGTCTTTTATGGCACATAAACTGTCTCGAGATGTTGGCCTTGTTTGGAGCGCTGAAACACTTCCTCTCAGACCTCAGAGGCCATCATGTGCTCGTTTGCACAGACAACACATTGGTGGTTTCTTACATCAACTGACAGGGTGGCCTGCAGTCGCATCCACTTTGCAAACTGCCACACCAGATCCTCCTGTGGGCTCAGGGAAAGCTGCTCTCCCTGAGTCTCTATTCTTGGGCACCTCAGTCAGGGAGCAGATATCGTGTCGAGGCAGAGACTGAGACCCAGGGAATGGAGGCTCCTCCCCGAGGTGGTGGAGCAGATTTGAAGGGTGTTCGGCCAGGCTCAAGTGGACTTGTTTGCATCTTGAGAGACCGCACATTGTCCACTCAGGTTCTCCCTCACACATCCAGCTCTTCTGGGACTGGATGCTATGGTACAGATGTGGCCGAGGCTGCATCTGTACACCTTTCCCCCGATTGCTCTGCTCCTGGGAGTTCTGGAGAGAGTCCGCCGGGATGGGGTCAGTCTACTGCTAGTAGCCCCGTTCTGGCTGGCCCTCCCATCAGGAGGCACAACTCATAGATTCTGGTCTCTCAATAGAGGTTGTTGAGACCATTCTCCACTCCAGATCTCCCTCCACAAGGAAACTGTACTCCCTGAAGTGGAAACTTTTCACTTAACGGTGCGGAGATCGATGGCTGGACCCAGTTAACTGCCCAGTTGGTTCAGTGATGGAGTTCCTGCCAGAACGATTATCCGCAGGGTTGACTCCCTCCACCTAAAAGGTATACGTGGCAGTCATAGCTGCTGACCACACCCTTTTGGTTGGTCAGTAATTGGGAAGAAACTCGTTGTTGACACGTTTCCTCCATGGTGCTTTGAGGCTGGGGCCTGCATTACGCGCTAGGGTCCTGGCATGAATCTGGCCGTGGTCCTACAGGGACTGAGTAAGGCCCCCTTTGAACCTCTAGAGGAGGCTCCAGAAAAGTTTCTGAGACTAAAAACAGTGTTTCTATTTTTTGTCTCTGAAGAGAGTTGGTGACCTTCAGGTCCTTACAACTAGGGATATGGCAGTTCCTAAAGACTTTCTGTCAGGTGTATCATTACACAATGTTTTGTGAGACGGCGGGCCCGCTCACCTTTGTTAGGTTTTATAACCTAGATTTGGGGACCACTCTAGGCTCTAGAGTGCTCTTGTCTTAGATGTGCGCAAATTATTTCACACTAGACAGGCATTCGTTGGCATGGTAGAGATGGTGTTCTCATTCCCAAAGTGTTTCTGACGCAGCACAAGCTTCCTGAAGGGGAATGTCTCTGGGTTACATCTGTAACCATGGTTCCCTGAAGGGAACGCGATGCTGAGTCGCCCTGCCATACCTCCTGCATCCCTGCGCGAGCACTTGCTTCAAATGATCAGAATCTAATGCCTTTTACACTAGATGCACTTTTAACCAGTAATCAACAATTCTGATCATCCCTAACAGAGGTAATAAATATAGTTTAATGTCATTTGTGAGCCCAAGTGTTAATGACCTCATTGTATCTATCACCCAAATGTGACTTTGGTGAGCATTAGTTGTACAGCAGATGTTAGAACAGAAAACACTCTTGTTGACTTTCAGAGGATTACAGAATGTGGGCTTCAATCAGGTCTGCTCCAAAGAACAAATTTACTGAACTTATGCCTCCACTATGCCTTTAGAACTAACAAATGTTTCATAATTAAAACCAAACACATCTTAAAAATACTCATTAAAAACTAATTAAAAACTAATGATTTGTTTGTTTAAACATATTTGAGAACTTCTGGAGGCACCTAATGGCATTCAACACATCTCTCTCAATTAAATAATGCTTTCAGTGTGGACAAATTTTAACTGCTTTTATAATAGCTACCAAGTTGTTTTTTATGCTCCTGAATGTTCTGTATGTGTTGATGGAATCTAGGAAGGCATATGTTCTGTCCCTCACAAAGGTCAGTATATAGCAGGTAGTATATGGTAAATGAGAGAGAGAAAAAAAAAAGTATTTGATGAATTTTTATATTTTTCGTAGATCTGTTTATGCCACCCTGAGGATTAGGTTCAGGACCTTCATGGTGACATTTTAGCTACAGATTGTAAAAATTCAATTTCATACATTGGAAATCGCTAATGTATACAGATTCTTGTTAGACTAATTTTGTTGTAAGACCCATTCACACCAAGGATGACAACTATAATTTTTTAATAATCATTCTAATTATATGATAATGGGAAATATATGTGCACTTAATAACAAATAAATATTATTTGATATTATTATTTAAAATATTATTTCAGTCTCTGAAACAACTCACAAAATAATGCTGCCATATTTGCTTACTATTAATAATTGTGGGGTTATTTTGGTAACACTTTATTGTAAGGACCAATTCTCAATTAAATTCAATTAACTAGTTGCTTATTATCATGCATATTACTAGCATATTGGCTGTTTATTAGTACTTATAAAGCACATATTAATGCCTTATTCTGCATGACCGTATTTTAGATACCTTGATCCACCCTGTACCTAAACTGGTCCCGCTTTATATTAAGTGGCCTTAACTACTATGTACCTACATCAAAAAATAAGTACAATGCACTTATTGTGTTCATATTGTATTGCAAAACACTTTTGCTGCTATTGAGGTGGGATATGGGTAAGGTTAGGGACAGATTTGGTGGTTTGGGTAGGCTTAAGGGTAGGTTAAGGTGTAAGGGAAGGGTCAACAGTGTAATTATAAATGTAGTTACAGAAAATAATACAGATGTAATTACATGCAGGCATTTTAAAATTATAAGTACAATGTAAAGCATGTATGTACACAATAAGTGCATTGTACAAAATTATTAATTTAAATGTTAGTACATAGTAGTTAAGGCCACTAAACTTAACAACTAACTTACTAACTATTAATAAGCAGCAAATTAGGAGTTTGTTCAGGGAAAACTCTTAGTTAATAGTGAATATGTGTTCCCTATTCTAAAGTGTTACCGTTATTTTTATACATGTACAAACGTTAAACGTTTTAATTATAGCTGTTAGTGTTCCCTTTTGTTGCACTTCAACCATATTTAGTTGTGGTAACACTTTAGTAGGGAACAATTCTCACTACTACCTGGTTGCTTATTAGCATGCCTATTATTTGCATATTGGCTGGTTATTAGAATTTATAAAGCACATATTCTGTATTCTGCATGAGCATGGCCATATTCTACTTCCCTAATCCTATACAATACCTAAACTGAACAGCTACCTTACTATTAATAAGATGCAAATTTAACAAGAGTTTATACAAGAGTTTATTGAGGCAAAAGTCGTAGTTAAAGGTTTGTTAATAGCGAGAACTGGACCTTAAAATAAAGTGTGACCTTAGTTTTTATTAGTTTTCTATTGCCAGAGCAGCTGTATTGAACAAATACTGTTTGAATACACATGCAGAGATTCAGCATAAAAAAGATCAGCAAACAAATACATTTCAGATAAAATGATAATAATTACAAAACAAGTTACTAAAAGTGGCAACAAAAACAACAGCAGAAACAGAATAAACTTAAAGTATTTGACCATATCCATGCATATGAACTTCATTGTACTGTACATAACTGTTCATCTGCTTTTCTATTTTTCTTGTTAAATTAAACTTTTGTCATCCTGGGTAATTCAATTTATTATTATTAAGTGTGCAAAATGAGTGATTATTTATTAGTCTTTGCTTCTCATTTATCAGTGTGAGCGATTGGATTCGCTCTGTGGTCTCACTGCTTTTGTCGCTAAACTGTTTTGTCCTTTAATTTACAGGGACATAGGACATTGTAACAATCACACAAGCAATGCCATGTCTGAGGACAGCACGTCTGAGCAGATTATTAAATCAAATCTTTTCATACTTCAAAAGGGAAATAGTCCAATTTACCACTGCTTATCATGTTATTCACTTGTTATTCAGTCAAGGAGTTCTAGCATCTGATGAGACCTTCTGGTGGGGTCACAACGTGTGTGGAGGGGAGAAAAAAATTTAAACATTTAGAGGGGAATTCACTAACAATGAATTGTGCCCTGTCTAAAGTGTTTTAGCGCCCAATAAGGAATACAAATGAGGTAACAGCACACACATTGGCAAAACAGTTGTTAGGGATATAGCAGATCACCACTACCTGGAATACTTTGTGTAACCCTTGATATTTCTATCCTGTTTTACTTCTTAGTCACACTTCTTTAAAACCTGGTACTGCCCCTTTAAGAGGTTGGGTAGTTCATGCAGGAAGAGAGTGCACAGCAATAGCGCGCAGAGTGAATGTGCATGAAGCACAGAAAAAACGCATAGCGTCTGGGAGGTTTAATTTGAAACACTGTGGAAGAGAAGTCGAAGACTTATTGCTTTCCGTGACTGTTTTCTGAGACATTCTGAATGGTTTTTTTTCCCTTGGACTGTTGTTCGGTGATACATTTGGACCTGAATCATCTGAGTGGATTCCTCCGGAACAAATTCTCTTCATCATCTCGTCGCACTCTGTCAACTCTTCTGCTCTTCGTCATCTCGTCGCACTCTGTCAACTCATCAGCTCTTCTTTCTTTCATACTTGATTAACTGAATGGTATTCCCGGTGAAGTGGTAGGACTGAGATGTTTTTTTATTTTTTTCACACATTACACGGGACTGATATATTTTTTTACACACACTACATGGGACTGAGACAGTTTCTTTCCAAACTTGGATTTTCAAAAATCAATTTCCTTGGGTAAAATTGGCATTGTTGTTATCGTTATCAAGGTCAATTTATTGTTTGA
>NW_015626380.1:678709-680946 GCF_001515625.1 Sinocyclocheilus rhinocerous
CTGGCTAACTTAAATTCTTGTGTGTGGCATTATTTATTTTACTTTTTCATGATATTTCAGTTGTTCATTTAAATTGAGAATTTGGTTTAAAAGGAAAAATACCCCAAAGCTCCTTGAACAAACTTAGACAATTTATATTTCAATTAGATCACAAATCCCTGAAGTAAACCCTGGGATTAAGGGGGTTACACAAATTAAGTGGCGAGCCAGCTGACAGGAGCTTGGATTAAATTTTACTCATAGTGTTAACTACCTCAGTAAATGTATTTTTTTGTGTGATTTGATTTTCATTCAATATTCTGAGAGTGGGATCTACATTTTTTCAAATCTATTTTGAGCTTGATTATATGTCCCAAGACTAAATATGGATCTTTGTAACCGTTTTGATGTACACGGACAAAACTGTTTGTATGTTACAGGGGTAGAAGAAACTTGTAGCATTGAGGACATCACAGGTTTTTTTAAAGTACATGGGGAAATTGCAAAAGTAGTCAGAGTCCCCGATGAGCCAGAGCAGCCGGCAGGTAGAGTTCTCATTCAGTATTCATCTGAGAGTTCAATTTTGAAGATTGACCCTGATAGTTTAGGAAACCTGCCAAGCCCAAAAGACCCTGCTGTAACATGGCATGTGAGAACCATTCGTGATATAAGCCAAGTAAGCCAAGACAGGGATCTGGCACAAAGATATTTAGATTAACTGAACACTATCCCAGGAAGTGGCAGAGCTGGCAGAGCAGTTGCTCTACAGAAAGAGCTTCAGAGTGTCCAGCTTCATTCAAGTGACTTGCAAGCTGCTGAGGCAGGTCCACATACTACTGTTCACAGTCCTAGCCCTCATGATTCAGGAAGAACCAATGTTGAACTCAACCCTGCTGAGTCAATTGCAGCTCAAACTACAGTTTCAAACTTTTCTCCCTCATATGTACCACAGAGCCCTGTGCACATCGACGAAAGCATGCTAAACCCTCCTCAGATTCAAAAGGTAGTTGTGGAGCATGTTATCCGTAATGAGTCTGCACACTCACCCTTGAGGCAGAGCCGGATCCGTACGTTCTCCGGCAGAATCCCCAAGCCAAATGGGGAGGTTGATTATGAGACTTGGTGTACTCAAGTTGATCTTCTACTTTCTGACCCTTCTTCGTCAGATTCTCAGAAAGTGAGGATAATCTTAGAAAGTCTGCTTAGCCCAGCAGCTGATATTGTCAAGCCTTTAGGTGTTAGTTCTTCACCTAGTTCTTACCTTAACCAGATTGAATCAGCTTTTGGTGTAGTAGAAGATGGAGAAGAGCTCTTTGCATCTTTTCTTAACTTAAATCAAAATGCTGGAGAAAAACCATCAGCATACCTGCAAAGACTGCATACTCTTCTTACCCGAGCAATATCTAGAGGGGGAGCTAGTGCCGCCGACTCCCGTAAACATTTGCTTCGCCAGTTTTGTCGAGGGTGCTGGGACCAGACCATGATAATAGGACTCCAGCTTGAACATCTTAAAGACCACCCACCACCTTTCTCTGAACTTCTGCTCTCTGTTAGAACAGAAGAAGATAAAAGGGCAGCAAAGTTAGACCGAATGAAGAAACACCTTGGTAGCACAAAAGCGGCTGCACATGCTCACTCCGTGTATGGCCTACCTGTCAATGTAGAACCCCAGTCTGAGCCCTCAAAGAAGTGCCAACAGGATGAAACTCAGAAACTTAAAGGAGAAATAGCTGCACTGAAGAAACAAGTTGCCTATCTGTCAAAGAAGGGTGAAACAAAAGAGTGTGAAGTTAATTGTGTAAAAAACTCCAAGGAGGACACAGTTACCAGTGACTGTCTCGTGGCTAGATCTACATCTGACTCTACAACCATGCCAAGGTCCTGGTTCTGCTTTAAGTGTGGAGAGGATGGACACTGCAAGCCGCTGCAGTAAGGAACCCAACCCTGAGCTTGTTCGAAAAAAGAATTCACAGCTAAGGGAAAGACGAGATCGGTACAGGAAATTGCATGAACCATCTCAGTTTTCTTTAAACCTGTAGCAGCTCCTGCTGCGGGACACCCAGGAGCTGCCAGCCCTTATATTCGTCCCACATTGATGGTCCATGAAGCTGGCAATTATGCTAGAGAAAACCAAGGGAATAATGGGTTTAAAGATGAGTTCTTGCCACAAGGTCTTATTGGTCAACGTTGCATTGCTTCTGTGTTTGTGGAAGACATTGAGTGCGAGTCTCTTTTAGACACAGGGTCTCAAGTCACAA
>NW_015626380.1:687968-696097 GCF_001515625.1 Sinocyclocheilus rhinocerous
CGCAAAGGCACTCTGGGAAAATTTCATTGTTCATTATGGGTTCCCAAGTCGCCTCCTCAGTGATCAAGGAAGGGATTTTGAATCCCATACCATCCGCGAGTTATGTGCCCTCATCGGAGCTGACAAAGTGAGAACAACACCTTATCACCCACGTGGCAACCCGGTCGAGAGATTTAATAGAACACTCCTCAGTATGCTTGGAACCCTTGAAGAAAAAGATAAACATCATTGGAGAGACTTCGTGAAACCCCTTGTACATGCGTATAATTGTACGCGGAACGACACCACCGGCTATTCGCCCTACGAGTTGATGTTTGGGCGCCAGGCTAAACTACCAATTGATCTTGTTTTTGGCATCCATCCTCCAGGTGAAAGACCCAGAACTCACTCCGAGTATGTGACGAAACTACGAGAACATCTTCAGGAGAGCTATGAACTGGCTGCTGAAAATTCCCGCAAAATGAGTGAAAAGAACAAGGCAAAGTTTGATCTAAAAGTTAGAGTGGCTGAACTGATGCCCGGTGACAGGGTCTTGGTGAGAAATTTGAGTGTGAGGGGTAAGCACAAACTTGCCGACAGATGGGAAAAGATGGTCCACACTGTGGTCAAGAGAATTTCAAATGGTCCTGTTTATGTGGTAAAGCCGGAAAAGAGTAATGGTCCCCATCGTACCCTTCACAGGGATCTCTTACTGCCCTGTGGGTTCTTGCCTGCGAGCCCAGTAAAACAGATGCCTGGGACAAATTTAACTGCGAACAGAAAACGTAAGATAAGGACAAGGGCTAATACTGAAGTGCGAGAGGGTGATGAATGTGAAGAACAGTCTAGTGATGAAGAGGGAGGTTACTTTCAAATACCTATTCCTGAAATAGTTACAAGGAGTCCCTTCGTTAAACAAGTGGATGATGGGTTGCTCACCTCTCATAATGTTCCTGCAAAATCATCAGACCAGTTGAACCCTCATGCAGTCGAGTTTGCTCCATGTACTTCAACTATACCTAGATCAGAGCCTGTTCAGCCTGTGATTGAACTCACAAGAGAAGCATCTGAGATTGTTACTGGCGGTGCACCAGTCTTTCCTGCCACAGAATCTGTTGGGATTGAAAATGCCCCTGATTATATAGCCATTGAAATTCCAGAAGAGATTGTACCAGCTGCAGGGTCAGAATTCCAAGAATTGTCCCACAGTTCAGTTGACACTGAATCCGTACCCCTCAGACGTTCAGGTCGAGAAAGACGGCCACCAAAGACATTAGAATATGAGGAATTAGGGAAGCCCATATTACTTGCTCTTACATCATTTTTTGATTCCCTGGGAAACATTCTCGCTGCCAGTCTTGTTGCTAACACGCATGCAGGGACTCATGCGGTTTAGAGGGGGAAGAGTGTAACCCTTGATATTTCTATCCTGTTTTACTTCTTAGTCTCACTTCTTTAAAACTTAGTACTGCCCCTTTAAGAGGTTGGGTAGTTTATGCGGGGAGAGAGTGCACAGCAATAGCGCGCAGAGTGAATGTGCATGAAGCACGGACAAAACGCATAGCGTGTGAGTAATTTCGACTATGCTGATTAAAATAAGCATTTATATTGCAAATTGTCTTTGAATAGCTGGTTTATTGTTTATATGTCAGCTGGGAGGTTGAATTTTAAACACTGTGGAAGAGAAGTCGAAGACTTATTGCTTTCCGTGACTTTTCTGAGACATTCTGGTGAGTGTATTCTGCTTGTAACGAAATATTTTGTTGTCATATTGTGTTATTATTTGAGCAAAACCAGTCAGAATGTATTCATGTCAAAGAAAATGTGGTTAAATTGTTCATGTGGGTGTTGAAGATGAGAGCAGCTAAGTATAGCACCACGATACTAGTTTTGCTAGTCAAGGAGAGCACGAGGTGTGCAATGCTCATGCTTATTGTGTTTTTCACGTCGAGTGAAATTGCTAATGTATAAAATGTAACTCTGTTAAATTGATTTATGTAAAAGTGTATTGCTAGCTCTCAAATTGGAAAAAAGTGTTCAAAGCAGGTTTGCTTCATAAACTTTATTTCATAGGAGGAGGAAAAGGAAAATATGAGTTAAAAATACATGTGATCTCTCTTACAAGGAATGGTTTACGTGTTCTGATGTTGTTGATGTAATCAATTTAAAATGTACATTTGTGCAGACTGGTTTTTTTTCCCTTGGACTGTTGTTCGGTGGTACATTTGGACCTGAATCATCTGAGTGGATTCCTCCGGAACAAATTCTCTTCATCATCTCATCGCACTCTGTCAACTCATCAGCTCTTCTTTCTTTCGTACTTGATTAACTGAATGGTATTCCCGGTGAAGTGGTAGGACTGAGATATATTTTTTATTTTTTTTCCACACATTACACGGGACTGAGATATTTTTTTACACACACTACATGGGACTGAGACAGTTTCTTTCCAAACTTGGATTTTCAAAAATCTATTTCCTTGGGTTACAATTGCATTGTTGTTATCTGTTATCAAGCTCAATTAATTGTTGGAGATTGAGTGTCATTCAATGTTAATCACTTTGGTTTTAAAGTGCCAGAACAAAGAGCATTTAAATTGATTGCCTCACAAAATACATTTCTGGCTAACTTAAATTCTTGTGTGTGGCATTATTTATTTTACTTTTTCATGATATTTCAGTTGTTCATTTAAATTGAGAATTTGGTTTAAAAGGAAAAATACCCCAAAGCTCCTTGAACGAACTTAGACAATTGATATTTTCAATTAGATCACAAATCCCTGAAGTAAACCCTGGGATAAAGGGGGTTACACAAATTAAGTGGCGAGCCAGCAGCCAGGAGCTTGGGTTAAAATTTACTCGTAGTGTTAACTACCTCAGTAAATTTATTTTTTTGTGTGATTTGATTTTCATTCAATATTCTGAGAGAGGAATCTACATTTTTTTCAAATCTATTTTGAGCTTGATTATATGTCCCAAGACTAAATATGGATCTTTGTAACCGTTTTGATGTACACGGACAAAACTGTTTGTATGTTACAGGGGTAGAAGAAACTTGTAGCATTGAGGACATCACAGGTTTTTTTAAAGTACATGGGGAAATTGCAAAAGTAGTCAGAGTCCCCGATGAGCCAGAGCAGCCGGCAGGTAGAGTTCTCATTCAGTATTCATCTGAGAGTTCAATTTTGAAGATTGACCCTGATAGTTTAGGAAACCTGCCAAGCCCAAAAGACCCTGCTGTAACATGGCATGTGAGAACCATTCGTGATATAAGCCAAGAGAGATTAGGCAGGGATCTGGCACAAAGATATTTAGATGAACTGAACACTATTCCAGGAAGTGGCAGAGCAGCATTCCTACTTGCTCTACAGAAAGAGCTTCAGAGTGTCCAGCTTCATTCAAGTGACTTGCAAGCTGCTGAGGCAGGTCCACATACTACTGTTCACAGTCCTAGCCCTCATGATTCAGGAAGAACCAATGTTGAACTCAACCCTGCTGAGTCAATTGCAGCTCAAACTACAGTTTCAAACTTTTTTCCCTCATATGTACCACAGAGCCCTGTGCACATCGACGAAAGCATGCTAAACTCTCCTCACATTCAAAAGGTAGTTGTGGAGCATGTTATCCGTAATGAGTCTGCACATTCACCCTTGAGGCAGAGCCGGATCCACACGTTCTCCGGCAGAATCCCCAAGCCAAATGGGGAGGTTGATTACGAGACTTGGCGTACTCAAGTTGATCTTCTACTTTCTGACCCTTCTTCGTCAGATTCTTAGAAAGTGAGGATAATCTTAGAAAGGCTGCTTAACCCAGCAGCTGATATTGTCAAGCCTTTAGGTGTTAGTTTTTCACCTAGTTCTTACCTTAACCAGATTGAATCAGCTTTTGGTGTAGTAGAAGATGGAGAAGAGCTCTTTGCATCTTTTCTTAACTTAAATCAAAATGCTGGAGAAAAACCATCAGCATACCTGCAAAGACTGCATACTCTTCTTACCCGAGCAATATCTAGAGGGGGAGCTAGTGCCGCCGACTCCCGTAAACATTTGCTTCGCCAGTTTTGTCGAGGGTGCTGGGACCAGACCATGATAATAGGACTCCAGCTTGAACATCTTAAAGACCACCCACCACCTTTCTAGTACAAGATGGAGAAGAGCTCTTTGCATCTTTTCTTAACTCAAATCAAAATGCTGGAGAAAAACCATCAGCATACCTGCAAAGACTGCATACTCTTCTTACCCGAGCAATATCTAGAGGGGGAGCTAGTGCCGCCGACTCCCGTAAACATTTGCTTCGCCAGTTTTGTCGAGGGTGCTGGGACCAGACCATGATAATAGGACTCCAGCTTGAACATCTTAAAGACCACCCACCACCTTTCTCTGAACTTCTGCTCTCTGTTAGAACAGAAGAAGATAAAATACAGACAACGTTTCCCCTTGAATTAGTATGTATGGATTATTTCTCTCTTGAGCCTGACAACCGTGACATCAGAAATGTATTAGTCAATACCGACCACTTTACTAAATTCGCTGTGGCGATACCGACAAAGGACCAGAAAGCTAAGACCATCGCAAAGGCACTCTGGGAAAATGTCATTGTTCATTATGGGTTTCCAAGTTGCCTCCTCAGTGATCAAGGCAGGGATTTTGAATCCCACACCATCCGTGAGTTATGTGCCCTCATCGGAGCTGACAAAGTGAGAACAACACCTTATCACCCACTTGGCAACCCGGTCGAGAGATTTAATAGAACACTCCTCAGTATGCTTGGAACCCTTGAAGAAAAAGATAAACATCACTGGAAAGACTTCGTGAAACCCCTGTACATGCGTACAATTGTACGCGGAACAACACCACAGGCTATTCGCCCTACGAGATGATATTTGGGCGCCAGGCTAAACTACCAATTGAACTTGTTTTGGGAGAAGATGGTCCACACTGTGGTCAAGAGAATTTCAAATGGTCCTGTTTACGTGGTAAAGCCGGAAAAGAGTAATGGTCCCCATCGTACCCTTCACAGGGATCTCTTACTGCCCTGTGGGTTCTTGCCTGCGAGCCCAGTAAAATAGATGCCTGGGACAAATTTAACTGCGAACAGAAAATGTAAGATGAAGACAAGGGCTAATACTGAAGTGCGAGAGGGTGATGAATGTGAGGAACAGTCTAGTGATGAAGAGGGAGGTTACTTTCAAATACCTATTCCTGAAATAGTTACAAGGAGTCCCTTCGTTAAACAAGTGGATGATGGGTTGCTCACCTCTCATAATGTTCCTGCAAAATCATCAGACCAGTTGAACCCTCATGCAGTCGAGTTTGCTCCATGTACTTGTTCAGCCTGTGATTGAACCCACAAGAGAAGCATCCGAGATTGTTACTGGCGGTGCACCAGTCTTTCCTGCCACATAATCTGTTGGGATTGAAAATGCCCCTGTTTATACAGCCATTGAAATTCCAGAAGAGATTGTACCAGCTGCAGGGTCAGAATCCCAAGAATTGTCCCACAGTTCAGTTGACACTGAATCCATACCCCTCAGACGTTCAGGTTTAGAAACACGGTCACCAAAGACATTAGAATATGAGGAATTAGGGAAGCCCATATTACTTGCTCTTACATAAGTTTTTGATTCCCTGGGAAACATTCTCGCTGCCAGTCTTGTTGCTAACACGCATGCAGGGACTCATGCGGTTTAGAGGGGGAGAGTGTAACCCTGCATTTACATTGATTGCCTCACAAAATACATTTCTGGCTAACTTAAATTATTGTGTGTGGCATTATTTTATTTTACTTTCTCATGATATTTTAGTTGTTCATTTAAATTTTGAGAATTTGGTTTAATTTGGATATGGGGGTTGCATAAATGGGGGGGGGGGGAATGCTTGATTTGTGGCAACGGGTTTCCTGAATTCAGTTAATTTGTGAGATCCAGAAAATGTGATTAGCTGACTTAAAATAGTGAGATAACTTCAAGTGAACAAGTAAAATTTAGTAAATAAGTTACAGTAAAATATAAATGAATGAATGAACGAACCAACGAACGAACGAACGAACGAACGAATGAATGAATGTTTGGTGCATCTGAAATATCTCTGTCTGTGTGTGTGTGAACTTAAGTAAACTATTTAGTTATATTTACGGTAACACTTTATTTTAAGGACCAATTCTTGCTATTAATTAGTTGCTTATTAGCATGCATATTACTATCATATTGGCTGTTTATTAGTATATTACTATCATATTGGCTGTTTATTATAAAGCACATATTAATGCCTTATTCTGCATAACCATATTTTAGATCCCTTAATCCACCCAGTACCTAAACTTAACAACTAACTTACTAACTATTAATAAGCAGCAAATTAGGAGTTTGTTCAGGGAAAACTCTTATTGTATAGTTAATAGTGAATATGTGTTCCCTATTCTAAAGTGTTACCATATTTACATGTTTCAGTTTGGTGGCTTATACGTTTTAGATAAGTCAACTAATCATATTTTCTGAATTAACTTTACTGAATCCATAAAATCATTGCCTATGCAGACACCCATCACATTGCGACATGAATAATAATGACATTAAATAGTCTATAGCCGAGTTTATATGCTTTTGTTTCACTATTCACTCTTACAAACTAACTTTATTATGTTCAGAATTGATCTAGCAACTGCGTAGCAAAATGCTAATATCCACTGAGAGCAACTCAGTAACCTCATAGCAATGCCCTGAAAAACATAACACATTTAATTTAATTCAGATTTTGTAAAATTAACATCTTGCTGTTGCTGAAGTGTCTAATCAGGGTTGTTTCAAGCTCAAGCTGAAGAATTTGTTTGTGAAAATTTCCTTTTATTTTAACGGTATAACAATAGCTGTAATTATATTAAAGGTCCCATATTGTCAAAACTGAAATTTCCTGGCTTTTTTCACGATAACTGAGGTCTAGGGGCTATTTAACTACCATATAAGTTTCAAAACAGTCAGTCCACAGTAAAATGCACACAGCCTGCTTAAAGTTCTAGCTATTTTTCACGAACCGTTGTGACTTCCGTAAAAAGTTGACGTCAGAACTACACAGTCACTGCCTTCAGTCACCACCCCGAGCACCGCCCACCGTCCCACTCTCCTTTTGCCAAACCCCCAGACAACATTGCGTCCATGCTATTGCTGAGCAACAACAACACGGAAGCATGTCGAAAAGGTTAACTTTAACCACGAAACCAGATTGCCCGACCTGTAACGTTACACTCTCACTCAAAGAATGGATGATCTGACAGGATTGTTACTATGAGGTGGATCACATCTAACGTGTATAGTAAAGACAAACTCACCGTGTCTATGATGAAGATGTATATACATTTCAGTTTCAGCAGGAAACTATTTTTACAGCTACATTATTGTTCCAGCCACAATTAATCACAACAATGTATATACAATTACAAATGATTATATATAAATCATCAGTTTGTTGTTTTACACACATGCACACAGACATTATTTCATACACAACATAGTCGTGAGATGCAAGAAACAGACATATGGCAAGAAATCTGTAGACGCGCCCATAACAACAAAAGACAATACTTTATTTAACCTTTTCTGATAAGAAGTGTGCGCTGCAAACGTGAGCATTTTTGACGATCGTTTCTGTTCAGTCTGCTCGTTTTATCATGTTTAACAACAGCTGTCATCGGTTTTTTGTATGGCAGTGGCAGCAGATATGCAATCAAATTTCTAATTTGAGGCTGTATTACGTCGATTCTGGCACCCAACATCACAACAAGATGATATTTTAAGCTCATGTAGCCAAATCTGCGCTGGTTTGAATAGGCCACCTCCAGTTTCCCCTTTGTTTTGCTGCCTCCAGCTAGTGTTGGGTCGTTCTTGAACGATTCGTTCATTTTGAACTAATCTTTAATGTGACTCGGGAAGAACGAGTCGTCTCGGGGAGTGATTCGTTCAGTCGCGCATGCGCAACATCCTATTGGTTCTGTACTGGAATTAGTCAAATAGTTCAACTGTTTCGAGTCTTCGGGTTTTTCCGAGTCATTCGTTCATCACGTGACAGCCCCATAAGCTTAACCAATGCAGTCTGTGCCGGAAAGAGAATTGATTAGTTCATCTCTCGAGTCTTCGGGTTTTTCGAGTCGTTTCGTTCATCA
>NW_015626380.1:696516-705321 GCF_001515625.1 Sinocyclocheilus rhinocerous
CCGAAGACTCGAGAGATTAACTAATCAATTCTTTTTCCGGCTCAGACTGCATTGGTTAAATTTTTGCTGTCTCGCATTGAAGGAACGACTGAAACCAAAAGAATCAATGGATGGATTAATTAATTAATTCTCTTTCCGGCTCAGACTGCATAGGGTAAGCGTATGGGGCTGTCACGTGATGAACGATCTACTCGAAAAACGCGAAGACTCGAGAGATGAACTAATCAATTCTCTTTCCGGCTCAGATGTATTTTGCTAAAATGAACGAAATGACTCGAAAAAAGATTCATTCATTTTGCTGAACGAGACTCAAAGGTCCGAGTCGGTAAAATGATCCGAACTTCCCATCACTACCTCCAGCTAGCGCTGTGACATCGGCTGATCCTAGTTACCTGTGGTTGGCCTGGCCGTGCATCACTCAGAAAACACAGAAGAGAGGCTCATGAATATTAATTGGACAGGCCAAAATCGACCTGTTCTCAGCAGAGCTCCTGAGAGAGGAGCTGTAAAAACATATTGAGATAGTTTTTGGTACTTATACCGCAAATATATATTCTTAAGGACATCAAGACTTAAAATAAAACTCCAGAAAGGTGTAAAATATGTGACCTTTAAGTGTTTTGATAGCTCAGTTTTTAAAACCTGACATGAACCACATAGATTTCACCACCTCCTTGTAGCGTATAACAGTGCCTAACCAAGGTTTCACTTAGTAAAATGTGTCAGCGCAGCAGATGAAGGTGACATATCATTAGCGCTACAAAAATCCCCCAAGCGATCCTATCTCCTTGAGCCTCATATCCATTCTCTTTAAAGTTCTCATTGAATTCTCCCTCCCCTGGAGCAAAATGGGATTTCAAGATCTTGCAGTGAAATTGAGCCATTAGTCTTAAATATAGCTTTTATGAAAATGTATTTACTCCCAAAACAGGTCTTGAAATGAGGAAGCTATACCTTGACCTTCCCAGTAGAAGCAATATGCTGTTCAGTGGCATTTCTGAGTGAAAAAAATAAAAATAAAAATAAATAAATAAATATTGCAGATAAGCATACCGGGCCGTTTTATATTTATATTTAATTATTAATTTTTTTACTGAATTACTAATTTTTAAACCTAACAAACTCCTTTATACAATAATAATAATAAAAAAAACTTATATATTCCATTAATTGCATAAGGATTTGCAACATAAGAGAAGATGGTTTCATTAGAAGCTTTCAATGTAGTGATGTACAAATACTAATACAAATACAGAGCAGTACTACTCTGCACTTAGTGTCCATTATGTGAGAAAAGAGAGTTCAAAGAGGAACCTTCTAGCTTCCTCAAAACACCATAATTTACTGTTGTGAACTGTGCTACTCTGTGACAGAGAAATTTCAACTACAGTATTACAACAAAGGTTTGTCTGATTGCAGATATAGTATATGCTACAGAGGCATGAAATGTAATGTATTTCGTAATATAAAAGCACGTCAGTTCACAGGAGGAGTTCTTCCTGGGGAAAATATGGGTTGAAAAGGGCATTTTGAGGCCGAATGCTCACAGAAGATTGATGAACCTGTCTGGTTTAGCCACATTATAAGGAGGACTTTGGAAAAGAGGGGTTACAACAAGTGCACCATATTGAGGAAAGTGTTTCCTAGATGGAGCTGACAAGCTCTTTACAATTGGGCAAGCTCTTCCTGTACAATAGTATTTCTCAGGATAGCAAATGTATGTATAAATGTGTCTCTTTTTAAAAGCGGTTTGAAATATAAGAGGTGCTTTTCCATGATGAGCCAATTCTATGCATGGCTGCTTCTCTTCCAATCTCCAGAAAGGCTCACACACATAAAGGAAAGTAAAGGACATAGAAAAGAGGCGCACAATGAAAAACAAAAGGACAGAGGATGTAAAATGTATTGTGAATGTTTGGGTATTGTCCTTTATCAGCACATTTATGTAGTTTGACCATATTTTGAGTGCTGATAGCACACGTACATCACAAAGACATCTATTTGACGTCTGCATTTACATCTGAAAGACGTATTTTTAGAGTGTTTGCTCATCTGCAATACTGTACGTCTATAGAATGTTTCCTATCAGATGTCAAATAGATGTTTAGAAGATGTCTTTATAATGTATATGATTTAGAATGTATGTAAAACTGACGTCTGACAGATGTCAATCAGATGTTTGTACACAGCAGATGCTTTCCAGATGAAGTGATTTTTAACAGACATCTTGCAGACGTACATGTGCTACCTGGGTAGTGAACCATGTTATATACTATCATACCACTATACATTACATTGTCTACAACCAGGGATGGGCAGTACATCAGATAAGTGATCTGAAATACAAAATACCATTTTAAAACTTTTGAAACATACAGTTTTCAAAGCCATTTGACTAAATACTCTGGAAACCTGTGAATGACAAGGCTGATAGCATTATACAAACAGTCCTTAAGCCCTTTACTATCCGTAATAGGCATACAACAAGTTTAAATTCTCTGTCAGCATGACCACTCTTAGGATTCTTTTCACACATTATGTGGATTACTTTTTACAGAGCTTTAATTATTTTCTCATTACTAAAGATCTATTTGTTGTTGTTAAAATGTGGTTTGTAATTAGATGGAGTCATTTCTCACAAGGTCTTAATATGAGGCAGTTAAGAACAAAGACTTCCATTATTTATTTCTTGCTTGTTAAAATGCTATCCATCCCTCACTCTCTCATTTCCTTCATTTAAATTACCTTTAGATGCAGGGGTCACAGTGCTTGATGTACAAATGTACAAAACACAGTTTGATGTGAAAAAAGTGTGACCACCAAGGAAGTCATCCTAAAAAAAGTATACTGCGAAAAAATAAATCAATAAGTCCCTGTGGTAAGAAGCTACGGGTTATAGTGATTTTAGAACAGGGGGCTTTGTTAGGCACAATGCGGAAATAATCAGCTAATCATAACCAAGGCTCGAAACTGTCCATTTTATAAACACGAATTAGAAAGTCAATAAAAAGTCACCTTCTCTTTATGTTCTTAAAAGGTTCCTTTGTCACAGGAGGACAGGGTCAATTATTTGTGTTATTCATGAGCTCATAAAATGAGTTTTGAGATTTAGCGTGTTCTGTGTGAATATGAAACAGTGTGATTTTTTTTATAATTTGGCTATGATGGTAAAAAAAAATCTGATTCAGAAGTGTTCACTGGATCACATGGAGTATAGCCCTTCTGTATATCTTAAATTAACTTGTAATGTCTTGCACATCTTGTCTTTGAACACATACAAAACCAGTGTAGCACAGATTCATTAAAATAAATATATTAAAGCAAATATAATAATTACACCACAGTTACAGTAGTTGCTCAAATTTGATTGGCCAAACAGTATTAAGAGTTCTGGTATTTAATATTGCACCACTGGGCCATTTCAGTTTTTTCTATCCACCCTCTTTTCATGTTTACACAATTCCAGTGGCTCAAATGAAAAAAAAAATGTATTTAATTTATTAAATTAAATTATATTTAATTATACATTATATGCCATATACATTTAGAGACTGTCTGTATGTCATATAAAAACTATCAGTCTTTCCATGACAGCAGACTGTGATGAGTGGGGCGGGGCCGAGAGCCGTGGGAGTGGAGCGAGGCCGGCGGAGTGAAAGATAATGAGGGACACCGGCGCCACACACCGGTCTCGAGTCTCACGGAGGAGCTCCGGAAGGATAAAAGGAGGAGTGACGACAGTGAAGGATGAGAGGACCAGGCCTGGATTTTATGTTATGTTTTATGCGGCAGTCGTCCGTGAGGGACTGCCGCTTTTACTTTCGTTTTGTGTTTATTTATTAAAGTATTGTGTTTAAATGTTCACCGGTTCCCGCCTCCTTCTTCCCGATCTACGAACGTTGTTACACAGACCAATTGGTTTAATGAATTGTGTCAAGTCATATATATCTACCTCCTGTAAATGGATTCCATGCACATTCATGGCCATGATGTTTGTGATGTACTGCCAAAGGAGATGACATTGCCACAGGCAGTGTGATTATTGATCGACCGTTTAACAGGAAGAATGAGTGATTGATGTTTGAATGGCAGGTCAAGACACGTTTGGTTCAGTAATGTTGTTATTATAATTATTTACTTCTGGGATTGCAAGTGATTTCTTTTCTTTACCATGTTATTATTGTCATTAACGTGTTCCATCCTTGAAGACTAAAAAAAAAAGTGGGTCTCAGTCTTTACATGGCACTTTTACATGGCAAACAGTACCTAAACACTATTTATACACAAAATAGCATCTACCCTCTGTCACACGTGTGTTGCCTTTTGTCTCCAAGTGAGCATTTTGCTGAGAAAGTAATCTAATCAAATTTTCTACGTGCCTTCATGTCTAATTTTCTCTGTCAAACTGATTAAAGACAAAGATAAACCTAACTTAGACAACAGAAAAGTGTTTTATTATTATTATTATTTAATTACAGGTCTCTGCAATTTGCCAAAGATGTTGCCAAGGTAACACTATGTGCTCTTTTAGAGCAGCTTACTGGCTAGACATAGTTGCACCTTTGAGTGTTGCAGTAAAATTTATTTTCTCACTGACCTTTACTGACCACTTACATATCTTTTGAAAAGGAGAGTAGAAGGCAGATAACCTTTTCACTTTCTGAATATGACCATTTAATATTGTTCTGTTCTTCTACCACTGATTGTGCCATGCATTTCTAGGAGCACCCAGAGAGTAGCTAAATTACTGGCATCTGTGTGGATGTGCGCAACAGAATTCTAGCACCACATGCACATCAGTCTCACATATCTGTTTATATTGTTGACTCATGGTGGGTCGCTAAATATGTGAATATTTAATGCGTAATTTAAATACTAATTGAGTTTGGCTAATTTTCCATTTAATTTAAAAGTAATCCTACAGTAATAAGCTAAAATGCTTTAAATATTAAGGGTTGTGTATTATACTGGAGACAGAAGTTGTTCTTTCATAGCTCAGGAGACCTAACAGTGTTCTCAGTAATGTTTTAGGTAACACTTTATTTCGATAGTCCACTTTAGACATTCTACTAACAGTAAGTAACTTTGCAACTACATGCGAACTAGCAGTCATTAGAGTATTAGTAGACTGTCTGCTTAATATCTTCTAACATTTTATTTTGATGGGTCAACAACATACAACATACCGACTATCAAAAACTTTGCAAGTATATGTCAACTTATTCTACTAACCCTAAACCTACCCTAACAGTCTACTCTGAGAGTTAGTAGACATGTAGTTGCAAATTAATTAGAATTAGTTGACATGTAGTTGACATGTAGTTACAAAGTTACTTATAGTTAGTAGAATGTCTAAAGTGGACTATCAAAATAAAGTGTAACCATGTTGTATTTAAGTATCAACTTTGTCTGAGATACAATTGCACAATCAAGTCTAATATTTCATGACATTTTATTTTTTTTTGTGGGGAAACAGAAGCACAAACATCTGATGTTGCATTTGTTAAAGGTTGCAATTTCTCTTGCTTATGAGGTGCATTAATTATCTCTTGTCATCTCTTGTCACTTGAGCTCACTCTACTAGAGGTGTTGCTTCTCAGGTGTTAACGAAGGGAACATCTATGTAGGATCTGTGTGGCAGCAGACAAGGCCTCTCAGCACACATTTATCATATTTTAGAATCTGGATGTTGACTTGACTCCTAGCATCATGAACAGTTCATTGTCAGTTCTTTTTGTTCTATCAGTCTGGCTCATGGGCTGACAAATTTGCAGTTACTCAGTAGTATGGTGCTATGGCATAGTGTTCCCATAGTGTCAGCTACTCATGCAGTGTCAAGTATACCAACAATATGAAAGGGAGCATCATGGTTGCGTATGCAATTCTGGTTTCCTGAGCAGGGAAGGGAATGCACAGATTAGATACATAATTCTGCCATACTCCTTTGTTAATGCATTTGACTTTCTTCAGAGAATTCTGAGGAATGATGGTGCTGGCACATTTCTGATACACCTCTTAATTATTGAATTCAGGTGTCTCAATCAAATCCATTACCACAGGTGTATAAAAACAAACACCTAGTCTGCATTTACAAAAAAATGAAAAAAAAAAATTGCTTTGTGGCAGGGCACATAATCCTGCTGAAAGAGGCCAAAGCCACCAGGAAATACTGTTTCTATGTTCTGCAACAATGCTTAGGTAGGTAGTACGTGTCAAAGTAACATCCACATGGATGGCAGGACCCAAAGTTTCACAGCAGAACATTGCCCAAAGCATCACACTGCCTCCGCCGGCTTGCCTTGTTCCCATAGTGCATCCTGGTGCCATGTTGTGGCAAGGGGGGTGTGGTTCAGCGAGGTCTGCATCGGGAGAGAGAGGCAGGAGACGAGCGGTGCGTAAGTAGGTCAAGCGCAAATGATAAACACCTGTGTCTCGTTTCAGTAATTGGTGTGGAGAGACCGGATAAAAGGGGCCACCTGGAACATGGATGGGAGAGAGACTGACTGGGAACGCGAGCCACCCGGGGAGACGGGTCATAGAAGCACGAACGCATATGTCAAGTTATGTTATGAGTTATTGACTGCGAGTTTGGAAGCGCTGAGTGAGCGCCGTTTTCTGTTGTGTGCACCGAGAACTCGAAATAAAGCTCGCGTCCCAGCAAGCCGACCCTGTCTTCTTCCTTCTACCCTATTGAACCATATCACACTGGAGCCGAAACCCGGGAAGGAAGAAGAACGCCGTCGCCGTCATGCAGTCAAGTTCGTTCACGAAGACGCCAAAAATTGGGACAAATGGCTGGAACCCCTCTTGTTTGCCGTGCGCGAGGTCCCCCAAGCCTCCACGGGGTTTTCCCCCTTCGAGCTTCTCTACAGACGTCAGCCCCGCGGGGTGTTGGACGTCCTATGAGAAACTTGGGAGGACGGACCTTCGGACAGTAAAAATGAAATTCAGTATGTGCTGGACCTGAGAACGAAACTCCACACTTTGGGGCGGCTCGCTATGGAGAATTTGTTGCAGGCTCAGGGCAGACAAAGCCGGTTTAGAAGCACGAAAGCATATGTCAAGTTATGTTATGAGTTATTGACTGCGAGTTTGGAAGCGCTGAGTGAGCGCCGTTTTCTGTTGTGTGCACCGAGAACTCTAAATAAAGCTCGCATCCCAGCAAGCCGACCCTGTCTTCTTCCTTCCACCCTATTGAACCATATCACACATGTGTTCCACAGGTAAGCGATGCACACACACCCAGCCATCCACGTGATGTAAAAGAAAACGTGATTCAACAGACCAGGCCACCTTCTTCCATTGCTCTGTGGTCCAGTTCTGATGCTCACGTGCCCACTGTTGGCACTTTTGGCAGTAGACAGGCGTCAGCATGGGCACCCTGACTGGTGCAGCCCCATACACAACAAACTGTGATGCACTGTGTATTCTGACACCTTTCCATCAGAACCAGCATGCGAGTTTGGAAGCGCTGAGTGAGCGCCGTTTTCTGTTGTGTGCACCGAGAACTCTAAATAAAGCTCGCGTCCCAGCAAGCCGACCCTGTCTTCTTCCTTCCACCCTATTGAACCATATCACACATGTGTTCCACAGGTAAGCGATGCACACACACCCAGCCATCCACGTGATGTAAAAGAAAACGTGATTCAACAGACCAGGCCACCTTCTTCCATTGCTCTGTGGTCCAGTTCTGATGCTCACATGCCCACTGTTGGCACTTTTGGCAGTGAACAGGGATTAGCATGGGCACCCTGACTGGTCTGCGGCTATGCAGCCCCATACGCCACAAGCTGCGATGCACTGTGTATTCTGACACCTTTCCATCAGAACCAGCATCAACTTCTTGAGCAATTTGAGCAACAGTAGCTCGTCTGTTGGATCGGACCACACGGGTCAGCCTTCACTCCCCACTTGCATCAATGAGCCTTGGCCACCCATGACCCTTTCGCCAGTTCACCACTGTTCCTTGCTTGGACCACTTTTGATAGATACTGACCACTGCAGACCAGGAACACCCCACAAGAGCTGCAGTTTTGAAGATGCTCTGACCCAGTCATCTAGCCATTACAATTTGGCCCTTGTCAAACTCGCTCAAATCCTTACACTTGCCCATTTTTCCTGCTTCTAACACATCAACTTTGAGGACAAAATGTTCACTTGCTGCCTATTATATCCCACCAACTAACAGGTGCCGTGATGAAGAGATAATCAGTGTTATAGATATAGATATATACTGTAGATATGGTAACACTTTATTTTGATAGTCCACTTTAGGCATTCTACTACCTATAAGTAACTTTGCAACTACGTCAACTAACAGTCATTAGAGTATTAGTAGACTGTCTGCTTAAAGGGTTAGTTCACCCAAAAATGAAAATTATGTCATTAATTACTCACCCTCGTGTTGTTACAAACCCGTAAGACTTCGTTCATCTTCGGAACACAATTTAAGATATTTTTGATGAAATCTGAGGGCTCTCTGACCCTCCCATAGGCAGCAAGGTAACTACCACGTTCAAGGTCCTTGTGGACGCGCGTTCACGACAGTATCTTGACGCTAGCGTGTGGCGGCGCTGACCCAGATCCGGCGTAATGATGTCATCACTCCGGATCTGGGTCAGCACCGGCGCCGCCACACGCTCGCGTCATGATACTGTCTGGAACGCATGTCCACAAGTGACGCAGTAGAGATGAAAATGTGGAATAAAGTTGTTATTTTTGTTTTCTTTGCGCAAAAAAGTATTCTCGTAGCTTCGTAACTTTACAATTGAACCACTGATGTCACATGGACTACTTTGTCGATCA
>NW_015626380.1:705332-722910 GCF_001515625.1 Sinocyclocheilus rhinocerous
TTAATATCTACTAACACTTTATTTTGATGGTCGCTCAACAGACGTTCTACTGCCTATAAGTAACTTTGCAAGTACAGCAACTTATTCTACTAACCCTAACCTAACAGTCTACAAATACTCTGAGAGTTAGTTGACATGTAGTTGCAAAGTTACTTACAGTTAGTAGAATGTCTAAAGTGGACTATCGAAATAAAGTGTAACCATATATATATTAGTGCTGTCAGAATTAGCGCGTTTACGCAGGCAATAAATTTTTTCAGTTTAACGCGTTAAAAATATTTAACACAATAAACGCAGGGGCGGAGCTAGGGTTGGCCACCCCACTCACAACTGCTGCTTCTGTCACTTTTTTCTTGACAAGAATTGCATTTATTTAGACGCAGAACATCTTTACGACCACATAAAACAAGAGACTTTAGGCACGCGTTCCAACTTCACCTCTGGACCAGGCTTGAGTCAAACGAGCGCGGAAAAGCAACTGCGCTAAAATCGCATGCTCGTTCAATAGCATGCACAAATGCGCCGGCGCTCGCTGTAGCATGTATTATTTCATATCAAAGCACGAAAGAAAGGATGAGCATGCAATGTCATAGTTATGTTGTCAGTTAAGTCATAAAGTTACCAAAAAGGCAATTAAAGCTGCCTTAAAACTGTGAATGTGTTAGTATTTGTTATATATGATTTACATTTAAGAACATGTCTCTGAAATGCAATGGTTTTCAAAACTGTCCTGTCCCTCATCTAACACACCCAATTCAACTAGTCAGCTCATTAGTAGAGACTTTAAGGCCCCGTCCACACGGAGACGCGTTTAGCTGTATACCCATAAATTTTGTATCGTATAGGCATTTCGTCCACACGGATCAGGTGTTTTGGGAGAGTGAAACCGATATTTTTTTAAACCGGTCCCAGAGTGGATAAAGCTGAAAACGCCACCCTTGCGTTTTCGTGTGGACAGCGAATCCGTATATTTTCTGAAACGATGACGTCATCAGCCCACGTCTCGCCCCTAGTCAGACACCGCTACGTCACGTAACAGCAACAAAAACATGAACAAACACTGAACGATTGTCTTTTTATTAACTAACATTAACACAGATTAATAAATGTATTGTTCCATGTTCGCTTGTATACCGCGCGCAAGGTTTATGCGCATAGTCTGAAGTCTTCTTCTCCATTTTTAGTGTATCTCTGTGGCAGAATTACAGTGCCACATACTGGTCTGGCATGTATACTACTCGGTTTCATGGTTTCGTGTGGACGCAGATATTTATTGAGATGAGGGGAAAAAAAGGATCGGATAGGGAAAGCTCTGGCTTCGTGTGGACGTAGCCTAAGACCTGAGGTGGGTTAGAACAGGTAAAGAGATGCATGTCTGCGTCATGTTCAGCTGCAGCAGCTCTTAACGAAATAGCAGCCAAAAAAACCTTATAACCCATCTGCTGTGATGTCTGTTAATTAAACAACAAAAGAAAAAAAGAGGAAATCAATTATTTTTATAACTTTAAGGATTCATCTATATTTAATTTAAAATTTAGCTTTTGATAATTTTATCCAATTTCTGTATATTTCCTACTTGCTGAAGGGCACATGTAGCTAAATATGACATTTATTATAATGGGTTTATGTGAATATTATAAGTTCACATAAATTAGAAGTTATTTTAAGTATAGTCTAATAAATGTTCAAATTGACAGCTCTCAATTGTACTGTAATGTTGAATGCCTAGTCAATGGTTAAATATTAGGGTCAAAACATTTTCACAGATACAACATCAGTAGTATTAGTATCAGTGATACATACTGGCCTTCAGTCATAAAAAGAGATGCCATTATATAAATATTAAAATTAAAGGGGTCATGACATGAGAAACCAAAATTGCCTTGATCTTCTGGCATATAAGAGGTCTTTGTACCATTAAAAATTCCTGCAAGTTTCATAGCTTAAGACCCCCCATTATAAACGAAGAATTTATTTAATCAAGCTCCAAATACTGCTTGTTGTGGATCCTATGGGGCAAGGTGACGTCACCTAGCACCAGTCCTTTGCATATGACCGCCTCCAGTGCAATACAACTACGCCTAATTTTACATTATCACATCGTTGTCACGCCCACAGGTGTTCAGTCGACGTGCAGCGAGTGGGTCTGAAGAAGTAGCTGTTTACAATAAGACTGCAATGCCACGCAGATGTGCCGTTTCTAGCTGTGGAAAAACAACATGTTTGAATACGCTGCCGAAGAATCCAGACGTCAGGGAAAAATTAATTCAGTGTATTTTTTGCGAACGTGCCAATCACGTCAGTGTTAATTTACACGTGTGTTCACTACATTTCACGGATGACTGTTTTGAGAACAAATCGCAGTATGATGCTGGCTTTGCCAGAACACTTTTGCTCAAAGATCAGGCCGTGCCGACTATTCTGGACCCAACAACGACGCTGCAAACTGTAAGTAATGTATTTCATGTAAAAACTACTTTTTAAAACGCTAATTGCAGTTTAATTCATAATGAATAATCACAGTGTTTTTACTTAGTTTACTTGCATATTCTTTTCAGAGTTCATCATGTTCAGACCCCGTGTTAATTAATGCATAGGCACTGACGTTAGCCAATCATAACAGTGGGTGTTTACACTGAACTCTTAAAGGGGAAACCCCCCCAAAACCGACTGTTTGAGCCAGAAGATGAGAAACAGGGTGGAAAAAGGTCATACATCACTAAGTTTTTCGTCCAAAAATCTATAGTAATATTATAATTGCACCTAAGAGAACATAATAAAACAAACCAAAAAAAACCATGTCATGACCCCTTTAAATAATGTTAGGTGGGATTAACCGTGATTAATTTCAGAAAAAATGTGCGATTAATTAGTTATTTTTTTAATCGATTGACAGCACTAATATATATATATATATATATATATATATACACACACACACACACACACACACATTAGGGATGCACCAATACCACTTTTTCCAGAACGAGTCTACCAATACTTTTATTTTTGGTCCTTGGCAATACCGATACCTTATTTGTAATTTTTAAAAATATTGGGTACAGAAACCAAAAGAATATGAATCATGTTAGCTGGCTTTATTTAGCAAATAGATATTTCCTTCAGTAATTTTCACACTTAATCATACCTGGCAAAATGTTTTGTACAAGCTTTTATAAATTTTCACTGTTAATTTTATTGCTTTATGGTATTTCATCTTTAATTTAATAGCACATTAAAGCTGCTCCGTTACAGTTGCTCAATATTGTAGCTAATCTCAAGATGTTTTCCTGTAATAATGTAATTGTGTGTGCACACTAAAAGTGAAGTGAATATTCACATCGTGTTAATCGTGGGATGTTTTCTGTGCAAATAAAGACATTGTAATCGGTGTAATCTACTCACGCAAATAATTAAATTCGTTTTTTTTGTGTGCACACACCATAAGAAACCACTCATAAATCTTGTGACAGCTATGAACATATTTTCTGAAATATAAATCGTGTTTTCTATCATCTGAAATGTGCTGCGACTTTTATTCAAAAGCGACTCATATGCAGTATCAATTAACATCAAGCAAGCAAAACATGTGCAACGTGCGCACACATTTGTATTGGTGCAGAATGAGAGAGACACATTTAGCCTAGCTCATTTCACACATGCAAATTTCACTTTCATTTTAAATAAAGTTGTGTATGCTTGACATTAAATAAATGTTGTTTATAGTGAATGCACCTATAATTTGAGTTTTTACAAGGGCAAATGGAGTAATGTAATTTTACCATAGGCATAAGAAATCCCAGTAGTGGGAGGGGTAACTCAATTTACACACCACTGTCACCTCCCTGTCGTCATGTGCGTGCCACATTGCTTCCTGTGCAGGGGCGTAGCAGCCATTTTAAAAGTTGGGGGGACAGCTGTCAGGTGGTGTGACCCTCGACAACCAAACAAATTTTGTACATAATGTACAAAGCAAGTACATTCATGTTCATATAATAAATTCTATATAGAATACCATTTGCTGTGTTTTAGAGCACCCTAATGACAATTTTGGGATATATATAATTCCTTAAAACATTGGCAACTAGTCCCAATTAAAAACAAAAACAAAAACAAACAAAAAAAACACTGCCTTAAAATAGACAATTCTCTTCTTTCAACAAATCTCACCGGTCGAGCACATGTCCTCCCCTCTCTCTATCACAGCCTGCCTTTCCTACAGACTAGTTAAAGTTAACAACATAGCTGTAATGAATTAAAGTACTAAAATATGATAAAGTGTGAAGAGATATGGTAAGTATTCGGCGCAAAACAACATTTCTTTATTGGGAAAGGATAATTCTACTCCAGACGCGAGCAGCGTGACGTGACAAAATAACCCAATAATCAGTTATGTTGTCCATATTTACATTTACTCATTTAGCAGACGCTTTTATCCAAAGCGATTTACAAGTAGGAGAGCATGTAACACACTGGATCCGGCGCGACACGACACATGCATCGTTCTTAACAGGTTCTTTTGTCACTTCGCATGATCGCATCGGGTGTAGATGCCCCATTAGGTGCATCGTTCTTAACAGGTTCTTTTGTCACTTCGCATGATCTCATCGGGTGTAGATGCCCCATTAGGTCAAATAATAATGTAGAAATTATATCACGTGATTCGTGTCATTGTGACATAACACATACTTACAATGTTTGAAAAAGGACGTAATCGTCCACTGCTTTTTTTCTGGGGTGCATTTTACCCCCAAACCGCCAAAAGAGCAAAGTGAAATCGCAAGAGCAACAGGAGATTTGAAGCTCACGACAGACGCACCCAAGAGATGATTCGCCTTGTGATTGGCTGAATGTTCACGCAAATCTAAATAAACAAATCAGAGAACACTGGTGGAAATATCGGCAGTGGGTCAAACAAAGTGCGGGGGACAGAATCACCTTTTTCTAAAAGTGCAGGGGACCGGGAGGGAGGGGGACATGTCCCCCGCACTTTTAGAAAAAGGTGATGCTGCTACGTCCCTGTGCCTACTGTGTTGCTTATAATATGTTTAAAATATATTGCTTATAATTCAGTTAGGTCAGGTTGAACGATTTATGTCACTGTCCCGTAAACGGGACGCCTAAGTTTACTTCAATATAGTACAATTAAATCCTAATATAATCATGACAAACTATATATCATTGGAAAGGTCTAAGACTCCTAAATATATATTTTACCATTTTATTTTGTTAAAAATTATGTAGGAACAGTAATAGATTAATTTATGACAAGAGTGCACCAAGAGTCTATGACAAATCTACATCATAACAGGAGTTCTGACCTTTGTCACAAAAAGTCTTTATTTCGTTGCCTTTTTCCCTATCTCATGTTTTAGTAATCATCATAAGTTATATACCATTTGAAAGCTTAAAATCTCAAAATATATGCTGCGAAAACCATTTTGAAATCGGACATTGCGTTACCATAGAAATGGTACTTCAAAATCTTTTAGCGGTCTCCTCCCCCTTAGCGGGGGTGTCATATTACAAAATGTATTATGGTCTTTTTGAATAAAAACTTTTTATAATCTTGACAAAATACATATCGTTGGAAAGGTCTGAGTCTCAATTTCTATCAATCTCAATTTCTATTTTGTGATAGACGTAATATTGAGAGAGAAATTTATAGATTTGTGACAGAAATGCATAAAAAAAAAATTTCAATGGAGTTTGGGTGACACCCGGTGGCTGTTTTTCGTATAACGCTTAAACAAAATTGGATATGAACTTCAATTTTTTAAATATCAACTTCAAATTTGGAACACAACTTATGTAGATGTATGGCTTTAATTTTATAGCAATTTTGTATTTGTAACTATTTTTTAAAATATTTATTTTATATAAAATAAAATAAAAATAGTACAATACATTTTCTTTACAGTAAATTTAGACTTCTATAACTTTTTAATACTTTCATTTTTTTTTAAAAATGATTTCACTTCTGTAATAATCTGCTAACTGTCTTCTTTAAAAAAGAGACCAACCTTGGGTCTGTATTCAAAAGCGTTCATGAATTATAATAATTTAAGTTTGGATAGTGCACTTTCTTGTGAATTTTCAAAAATGGGGGTGACAGTTAAGGGGTTAAATTCTGATTGGATTCTGTTGGTAATTGGCACTTTCCTAAAGCTAACAGAAGTTTCGTTTTCAAAATGAAGGAATATTTAAGTACATATTTACAGCTGGTCGATTTACACAGGATTATCATGAAGTATTTGTTTTTTTTTACCTTTTTACAGAAGGTAAAAGTCGCCGTAATCTTTACTGACATTGTCCGAATTGATTACTGTGATTCGGACTGGAATAAAAACACTGAGAAGCACTGGTAATAATTACTTTACCCCACCTCTCCATGTAAAGCTAACCCCGTACGAATAGGGCCATATAGACATCCTTAATTTCTAAATGAAAAAATTATGAAAAAATTTGTTTCATTTTAACAGGATAATAGTATTACAGTTTGTAAACTGGGTCTGTATAAAATGTGTTTTGTTGTGTTTTAACTGGTTTTGAGGATGACACACTTGGCATTGCTCAAGGATCTGGTGAGAGTGCATCTGTAGAGAGCGGCATATGGTGTGGTCTATGTTTGAGTGAGGAAAGGCTGTAAAGGAAAGGTTGTGCGGAAAGACCTTATATGGAGATGTTTTGGCTGTGTTTTATGCAAATGACTAACCTACACAATTATTAGTGAATAAGACCCCATTGTTTTGGCATTCTGTAGTTCCCAACATCTCTGTTCTTTTGGACCATGCTTCCCACAATTTCTCACCAGCACTCTGCTTCCCAGCAGGAGATCAGTTCCATATATCTTCCTGTCATAGCCCTATTTCACTCTACTCTGCTCTTAATGGGCTGTCCTTGATGCCAACTCATATGCCTCCTTCATGTGCTTTCTCCTTTTTGCAACATAATTTATGCACAAAACTCCCTGCTTCCTTGGCTTTAGGCCAAACATTATGTCACTGGGCAGCTGTGGGTATCTTCTATACAGGAGAAATTATGGGGCAAAACCTGTAATGTCAATGTCAGTTATAAGCACGGACTACCTTGTTTAGGGAGATTTTCCAATCAGCATTGACCTGATCTGGTAGACATCTCCATGGACAGAAATGTTCTGGAAAAATCTGATAAAAATAAATCGCCATGGCAGACTGTGTTCGCACTGCCTGAACAAGCTAGCACAGTAGGTTCTCCTTTGGGCACAGGACAAGTTCCTGTCCCTCAGGGTGATTTATATTCCGGGGCATATGAATGTGGAAGCAGACTTGCTGTCCAGACAAGCCGTGACACATAGGGAATGGAAACTCCACCCCAAAATAGTCAATCAAATTTGGGAGAGATTTTACAAAGCATAGGTGGACCTCTTTGCTTCACAGGAGACAGCACAATGTCCTCTCTACAACTCCTTCAGCTCCCCTGAGTCTGGACGCAATGGGCCATATGTGGCCCAGACTGCGTCTTTACGCATTTCCCTCAATCGCTCTGCTCCCAGGAATTCTGGCCAAGGTGGTGGGCCGACCAGAGTGTGGTTCTCAGATCTAATTTTCCTCCTCAACGGTTCACCGTGGGCGAATCCGATCAGGAGAGATCTCCTATCTCAGGGGCAGGGGATGGTATTTCATCCAAAGCTCTGGAACCTTCAATCTTCAACTAAGAGATGCTGGGCTTCCAGTTGATGTAGTACAGACTAAGTACAAATGCAGGCTAAGTGCTTGGGCTCCCTCCACTAGAAGTAGTTATGCCCTCAGATGGCGCTTTTTTGAAAGTTGTTGTATGACACACTGTGCAGACCCAGTTCAATGCCAAGTTGTTTAAAATACAACTTGGCATTTGTATTTTAAACATCTGCCCTCTACCATTTGTAACACGGAAGCAATAAGACTTCACTTACTGTGTCCAGTCCATGCTCTTCAGATTTATGTCCACTGCACAAGCCAGTGGCGTAAGTCAGAGCAGCTTTTCATATGCTATGGGGGTCACAATTGGGGGGCGGCTGACACTAGACAATGTCATATTGGATGAGGGATGCTATTGCCCTAGCCTACGAGGCGCACGGTCAAGCTTCACCTCTAGGAGTAGAGGCCCATTCAACCAGTGGGTTTGCAACCTCCATGGCTCTTGCAAGAAGTGTCCGCTTACAGCAAGTATGTGATGCGGCAGGCTGGTCCTCCCCACATATGTTCTTCAGATTGTATAGTTTGGATGTCCATGCTACTTCTGGCTCTCATGCCCTTGAGTCAATATACCAAAGTCATGTCTGAGACCTCTTCAGTGTTTGTCTGTCACAAACCACACAACCTTGAGGGGTCAAGACACTTCCAGTGCTGGGGCATTGGTATTCTCATTCCCATCAGCATTAATGAAATGTGGCATCGAGTGTAGCTTTGATAGGGAACGTCTCGGGTTACTTGACTGTAACCCTGTTACCTGAAAAATCGGAAATTAGATGCTGCATCTCATTGCCGCACTGTTGGCGTGTATTGACGTCTCTTCAAATAAAGATATAACCTGAAGGTGTGTCCGTTTCACGACTATTTATAACCTCTCAGGTTCACGCATTCCAATGATGTCACCGACCAAGCTTATTTAAGACAAATTCTTGGCATGTGTAGCAAATTAGCTCAAAAGGGAAATGTATATAAATAATTACAATTAATTATAATAACTACAATTATTTACCTCAGCTGCCAGTAGTAACTGTAGCAGAATTAAAATTACAATCAACTAATCTGTTCATCCAGTGAACATTCAGTATAATTTCATATCAAATCTAAAGGCATTTCCACACTGAGCGCGAAGAAGCGAAACAAATTTCGGACGCGATGACGCGCTGGAATACAACAACAGCTTCCTATGGATGCTTCTACATAGACCGCGAACATTGGCGCACCGAAAATGCGAATGTTTTTTTTCGTCCAGTCCGACAAATCTTTTCAGTTTCGCAAAGCAAAAACATGGGCCGTCCAATAAGATTTGAGCATCACATCACATGGCCAGATCTGAGCGCGAAAAAGCGAAACAAATTTCGGACGCGATGACGCGCTGGAATACAACAACAGCTTCCTATGGATGCTTCTACATAGACCGCGAACATTGGCGCACCGAAAATGCGAATGTTTTTTTTCATCCAGTCCGACAAATCTTTTCAGTTTCGCAAAGCAAAAACACGGGCCGTCCAATAAGATTTGAGCATCACATCACATGGCCAGATCAACTGCTGTTACCCAAAAGGTTGACGCGGTGGCACTAAACGCTCAGAAGACTGTATTGAGCACCAGCGTAAAAACATCAAAGTAGAGGACTTTCAACCAACATAATATGGATGTCGAGGTGTTGCTGGCGTTGGTGTCAGAGCATAGAGAACTCTTTGACAAAAGTCACACCGATTACAAGAACCAGGACAAAAAATAAGTTTTCTGGCAAAGCATCGCTGAGAAAATTGGCATTGAAGGTGAGTTTGATATCTTTATATAGTATAGTATAAGCTTTGATATAATCAGTTAACCTTCAGTAATTATATATATATATATATATATAAACTTTAACAATAATAACAAATGCTTTTAATATTTAGCAGTGGATGAGGTGAAAGCAAAATGGGAAAATCTCAGAGATACATACACGAGGAGAAAGACAGAAGAGGTTGATGAGTGTCGTAGTGGACAGGCTGCAAAACAAAGAAGCCATGGAAATTTATGAAAGTCATGGAGTTTCTTGCTGCTTCCACGGAACCACAAAAGTACAAACAACGATATTTCTTGGTATTTCGTGTGCAACATATGTAAATTGAAAAACATTAACATGTTTTTAATTGAATAACACATAGCCTTAGTACTGCACTGAATGATATATGAAGAGTTTATTTGCAAGAATAGATAACTCTGTTTTTTTTAATTTTCAAAAATCTTGTTTTTATAATGTTATGTTTTTATTGTGTTTTATTGTGTTAGTTAGCTGTTTTTTTAAGTTATTTTTCAACCTAATCAAAATAACCTAACTGCAATTTGATTGAGATTAATTGGAATGCACAATGAAAAAGCATGATTTTTTTTTAAATATATGCACTTCTGGAGAGCCATGGTCTATCATAGTGCATGGTTGTAACTAGTGTGTTTTTTTGCAGTGTTCACAGCAGTATTGAGGAATGTGATGGTGAATTGGAAGATGGCGATGGCAGTGGCAGTGAACAAGCTACCTGCAGTTCTGGCGCGTCCACTACAAGTTCTGAGCCTGTTCAGTCATCTTAAAAAAAAAAGAAAGCAGACAGAGACACCAGACTTTATGGAGAGATATCTGGCAGCAAAAGAAGCTAGAGAGAGAGAGAGTGAGAAGAACGCAGGGAGCTTCACAGGGAAGACGATGTCCGTTTATTCCTGCAAAGCTTGGCTCCTGTTATCAGAAGATTTCCACGGAACCACGAAGGTACAAACAACACTATTTCTTGGTATTTTGTGTGCAACATATGTAAATTGAAAAACATTAACATGTTTTTAATTGAATAACACATAGCCTTAGTACTGCACTGAATGATATATGAAGAGTTTATTTGCAAGAATAGATAACTCTGTTTTTTTTAATTTTCAAAAATCTTGTTTTTATAATGTTATGTTTTTATTGTGTTTTATTGTGTTAGTTAGCTGTTTTTTTAAGTTATTTTTCAACCTAATCAAAATAACCTAACTGCAATTTGATTGAGATTAATTGGAATGCACAATGAAAAAGCATGATTTTTTTTTAAATATATGCACTTCTGGAGAGCCATGGTCTATCATAGTGCATGGTTGTAACTAGTGTGTTTTTTTGCAGTGTTCACAGCAGTATTGAGGAATGTGATGGTGAATTGGAAGATGGCGATGGCAGTGGCAGTGAACAAGCTACCTGCAGTTCTGGCGCGTCCACTACAAGTTCTGAGCCTGTTCAGTCATCTTAAAAAAAAAAGAAAGCAGACAGAGACACCAGACTTTATGGAGAGATATCTGGCAGCAAAAGAAGCTAGAGAGAGAGAGAGTGAGAAGAACGCAGGGAGCTTCACAGGGAAGACGATGTCCGTTTATTCCTGCAAAGCTTGGCTCCTGTTATCAGAAGATTACCCCCTTCCAAACAGTCTTCTGTAAAAATGCGATTCCATCAAGTTTTTGCATGAAGCTGAGTATGGCCACACAGACATTCCACTGTCTCCCCAGCAACCTGTGTCCTACCACAGAGCACCTCCTCAGACACCCCCGCAGTATAATAATTCTGCCAACTCCTGGTACCCACTATAGGACTGTGTTTGCTTGTGCAGTTCACAATTTCTATGAAAAGCACTTGTAAAGGCTTTCACTTACTTTTTTACAATTTGTATTTATATGTTGTGTGTGTGTGTGTGTGTGTGTGTGTGTATCAGTGGTCTCAAACTCAATTCCTGGAGGGCCACAGCTCTGCAGAGTTTAGCTCCAACCAGCTCCAAATAACACCTGCTTGGAAGTTTCTAGTAAGGAGGTTGGAGCTAAACTGTGCAGAGCTGTGGCTCTCCAGGAATTGCATTTGAGACCAATGCTGTATATATATATATATATATACTTATATATATATATACTTATATATTTTATATATTATTATTTATATTTGTTATTTATTTCTTGCATTAATAAACATGTTTTCCTAATACTGTGTTATTACATTAAATTATCCAAATATTTAGTTAGTACTGCTTACAAAAACACTCGCACAACTCTCCTTTCTTGTGAAAATACACATGAAATATGAGAAGTTGATTGTCGTTGTTTTACATTCGCATTTTACACACTACAGCAATTTTACATATAACAAGTGTTGACCAAATAATTAATGTCACAATAACAACAGACAATACAATCCAGCAATCAAAAAAGTAGTATTCTAATAAGGTCCTAGGTGGAGGATAATGAAACATAGAAATTATATAATAAATAATGGTATATAAATAGCTACTGTAATAATAAAATACTGTTTTTGAACATTGATGCGTATGATAATTTTGTTCATAGGAAAACAAATTATATTTATTTTATAATGTGTTATGAAATGGCCATGTTTTAAGGGATACCATAAATACATTGGCTATAACAGTAAGTCAAAAAAACTTCCTTTAAAGAGCAGGTCATATGGTTTTTTTTTTAATATCTCTTTTGCCATTTATAACATAGCTATCCTTAAATGAAAACAATCTGCAAAGTTGTTAATCAAAAAAGTGCATGATAAATTCAAGAGTTTACGACACGGAGAAACGAAATCTGGCCAAAAAGAGGAAGTAATCTCGTCAAAGCTAAATTGATCTTACTCCAAAAACACCCGTTAACCTTGTAATTGCAAACAATTAGGCTACATTAATATATGTAATATTGTGTGGAGACGTGCTGATATCGCGTTTGGTCTCGTTCTGTATCGCGTATCTTGTCAGTGTCTGCGCTTGTTTGGCCATTTGTTGTGGAGAAAATAAGGAAAGTGTGTTCAAGCGCCAGCAGAAAACAGTGTAAAGAAATACTCTTTGAGAGAAGCAGTCTTTATCAGCGGAAGTTAAAAGCAGCTCGTAAGTGTATTTACTTGTCTCATTAGTGTTTAGTGCAGTTGTCGTTGCTAGGAAATGCTTGTTTTGTTACTGTGTGGAGACATGCTGATATTGCGTTTGGTCTCGTTCTGTATCGCGTATCTTGTCATTGTCTGCGCTTGCTTCGCCATTTGTTGTGGAGAAAATAAGGAAAGTGTGTTCGAGCGCCAGCAGAAAACAGTGTAAAGAAAGGTTACACTTTATTTTGATAGTCCACTTTAGACATTCTACTAACTATAATTAACTTTGTAACTACATGTCAACTACATGTCAACTAATTCTCATTAATTTGCAACTACATGTCTACTAACTCTCAGAGTAGACTGTTAATAACAGTAATAACTAACATAATTAATAAGTAATAACAGTGTTATGGCGCTTTTCCACTGCGTGGTACGTGTTGTCTAACCCCAATAGAGTTCAGAATGTCTATGAATGCTGATCCCAATGCATCTTATATATTTTGTGTGATCCTATTTATTTTATTCCTTTTATAGACTTAATTTCAGTTTTTCTCCTTTCACAGAAGTGCTGCAGGTGCATGCGACGATTGAATCCTCACGGTCTTGTTTATGCTACTATTTGCGCATATAAAGCTAAAGCCCTGTACAAAACAACAACAAAAAAGACATTCTAATCTTACTGGTTAACGATCGACTAATGAGCTTCGTTTGACAGTCAGGAAAATAAAAATGCTGTCATTCTACAATTTTCCACCGTATTTACTATGCTGCGCGCAAGTTCAGGTAACTCAAAAACTTGCGTACACAAGCTGAGACCAGACGTGAAATTTGATCTTAACCACCGCTCACATCCAAATTGATAAATTCCAAGTTTTGCATTGAAACGACCGTACGCCCAGTTTTCTGTTGTACGTTCATTTCGTAAATGAGGCCCACTGTCTCTCAAAAGAGAGAGTCGATTCTGAATCGCCTCAACGAGTCGTCATATTTTCGAATTTTTTGCCTGTTACGTCACTGGGTAACACATTTGCATAATCCCCACCTGCCCACGAAATACGAACAGAGTCTGACCTGCCCACAAACACTTCCGCTAGTTAGTGTGTTTACATCATGTTGAGAAGACGCTGTGTTCAAGGATACCACAGAAATACAATTCGAACCTTTTGTTGTGTGCATGTCATTTTACCAAGGTCTAACATGTGATGTACACCTAGTGCAGCTTTAGATTTCCAGGTAAAGCACAATATTACTCTTACTGAAGTAGTTCTGATAATTCGCTGTGAACCCACTATTTCCTAATAATGTGTCGATTAATGTAGACGGATGTTGTTCTAATTACTTCATTTAATTATAAAGAATGTAGTGTAGTGCACAGACTTTATAATCATTGTGAAATTTCTGTTTATTTTGCTGCACCGGCAGTTATAGGGTTAATGTGGGAGAGACGAGCGAGTTGGTTAGGATGGTGCGCCTGTGATACAGCTGTTCTGCTTTCTGATTAAAAGTTAAGACACCGGGTGTCTTTTGTCTGTCGTTCTTCAAACATTACAGTAGACATATTTTGGTTTACAAACTGTATTGTTTCATCAGCACTCGGCTAACATATCCACCATTATTGTTTTAAGTGTTCACAGTTTAGCAGCTAAACTTTAGCTGTGGGCAATCACTTGCATAAGTGTTTTGTATTTTATGTCTTTATTATAAGAACGGATTGGAGCACTATATTATTGTTTTATGCAAAGGTGCTTTGTCAATGGTAGCACTCGCTAACTTGCTCAAGGACTCCTCTCTGTGCCAATCACAGCAGGCTTGGCCAGCTGACCAATCAGAGCAGAGTAGGCTTATGGAAGGGAGGGGTTTGCTCCAAACTGGCTTGGAATGAACCATTTAGAAATCATTGGCAAATGACTGTAATATTAAATGTATATTCTGATAAAATTACCAATGTTTTCTGACCTTAGATGCGTTTAAACCTGTTGTAGGGGACTCCAACACAATATTAGGACACTTTACAATACCATATGACCTGCTCTTTAAATTACTTTATTTTTCATGTCTCTGGGTAGACATCGTCCAGGGTATGGACGAAGGAGATACGGTTTCAGTGGGAAAGCTTCGTCTGCTACAATGACGTGATTCACCTTTCCTAATTCAGGAGCACCTGGAAGTTCGGCTGGTGGAGGAACATTCAAAGTTCCTTCTCTGAGCCCTTTCCCAAGTGCTGAATTTGAGAAGATGCCACCATCGCTATTGCTCCCATAGCTGCCCACGTCAATCACTAGAAAGCGATAATCCGCATCAACTACAGCCAGCAAAAACCACAGAAAATGTACCCTTGTAGTTGAAATAGAGGGAGCCTGAATTTCCAGGGGCCTGAATAACAATGTGCTTTCCGTCCATTGCCCCCAAACAATTGGGAAAGTTCTAGCTTTCCTTGAATCTCTTAGCTGTGTTCCTCCACACATCTTCTGTGGGCACTGGCATATGTTCTTCTTTAAGACTAGACCAAAATACTTCACATGTCTCCGGAACTATTTCAGCTACAGTCGAGATGGCAAGGCGAAAACTAGATGCAATGGTCGTGAACGAATCACCAGTACAGAGAAATCTGCAAAATAAAACATTGATATATCATTCAGCACTGAGTGTCACGTCCTCCCCAGTCTAGGGTCGGGGATTCCGGACAAAGAAAAAAATAAAGAAAATTTAGCGACTATGCCCGCACTTCTTCTGTCCCAGCGCACACACAAACATGACGGAGCAAGAGTATATTTAAAGGAAGAAGCTTTTAATTCACAAAGTAACATGTAACAGGAAGCGTGAATCTTCAGGAGGGGTTATGGCCAAAATAACAAATAAAAGAGAAGCTAACTAAAGACATAATTAAACATTAACTTACCTAACAAAACAAATTAATCTCCCCTTACTCCTTAGCTGTCCAAAAACAGGAGAAAACAAGGGATCATAAAGTAAATGGCAACCTCCTCCCTACGGCTTCCAAAACAAACATAAAATACATTAAAGCAAACACAAGAACAAAGAACTCTCACTCAAACAGCAGCAACCCAACAGCTACCGCAAAGACCACAAATGCGATGAATGTCTGGGGCAGGAGACGGCGGGCAGAACGGCAGCGACCAACACCGCGGAGCTCTACGACGCACACACAGCGAGCTCACACCGCCGAACCAAATCAGCCCACGGCCCACATGTCGAACGCCCCTACTTCAATGCCATCCTCCTCAGCTTTTAAGCGCGCTCCATCCTTCACATAACCACCTGCAGCTGCGTCCAATTAACACTGCGCAGAGGGAAAGGGAAAGAGAGAGAGAGAAAGGAAACTGCACAATACACAAACACATCACCACAGCAAAGATAAATAATAATAATAATAAATAAACAATTATGTCCAGAGGACGTAACAGAGCAAAACTGTTTTGCATACGAAATATATTTGTTTTGAAGCCAAAATATTGTGCTATATTGTACTAACAAAGACGTTATAATATTGAAACGATGAAATGAAATGGGATAAAAATATATACAGTTAATAATAAAGACAGCATTGCTTCTTTTTGTAGTAGGCCTAATCAAAACAGAACGAAAAGACACTCACCTTAAACACACAGCCAAACGCTGCTCAGGGTGTATTGGTTTCCTAAAGTTCGTTCGAGATTTCATCAACATAGGAGCCACCTATTTAAGCAAGCTTTCGAACTGACCCACGGACATCCTGAAGTATTGATGAAGACGATCGTGATACAATTTCAACTCCTGTATCAGTCTATAAAACTCCCCGTGGTCTTCTCTTTTCTGAAGAATAGGGTGAACCCAATAACGCCATCTTTTTCTTTTCCTTTCCTCGTTCAAACAAAAAACAACAAACTCATCCTCGCTGCTGCTACTGCTGCTGCTGCTAGAGAAATCCATTTCTGCGTCTTGTGTACTTGACAGCATCAGTAGCCAGTAGTAGGGATGGGCGTATCGATCCGAAGTATCGATATATCGATACTGACGCGAGTATCGAAAGTATCGATACTCAAACAAAAAATATCGATACTAAGGTGCGCTTTATTTACCAGTGGTTTTGTTTATTTAACAATAATAATAATAATAATAATAATGCGTACAATATGCATTGAATTGGACGAATAACCTTTGTTAGCGAATAATTGTGTAGGATAGAACTATTTTCCTGCCCATCTGAACACATGCAAGTATCGTATCGAAAACAAAATAAGGGGTATCGCCCATCCCTAGCCAGTAGTGCTATGCGCTAACGTAAGTAGCCCTTCTTCTCGGCGGTCAAAGACAGCCGAATAGTGGTGTGAGCCACCTAGTGTTGAGGCGTCAAATATATTTTCGGTCAGCGCCACCTACCGTGCAGGCGTGAATTAGCAGAAGGCGAACAATCGTTTCACGCTCGGTGTGAAAGCCACATTCGTGGGCGATTCGCCTCACTTTTTCGCATCGCGCTCAGTGTGGAAAGGCCTTAAGAAAGGATATTTTAGTGGCCACAGAAAATGACAATCTTACAGTACCAATGCATTAGAGCATGTAGCTATAGATCGGATCGTAAAAGGGACACTATTCACAAACGGTGACAGAACCAGAAGCTCATGTAATCTGTGCACAAAAGTTTATTAACTAAACACTAATACTTAACTAATCTAAACAAACAAATAAACATAGAATCACTCATACATGGGGAAGTTGAGGTGGATGAATGAAACCAGAGAATGCAGTTATGGAAAATGAGTCAGTTAAGCACCTGAGTGAGACCATCAGCGCCATTTTATAACGGGGTCTACAGCTTATACTAAACCTCTGTTTTGTTTAGTTAAATGTACGATACTTGTATTGCCTTGGCCGTTGAACGAGCATCCGGATGCAGTCTCAGATGAAAGTGTTGATGGTTTGGAGGTTCGGTGGTGTTGGAGTCGCGATCACGTTCTTCCGTGTTTGAAGAGTGATGAACTCCAAAAAGATGTTATTCTGACTCTGT